>NC_057814.1:402939947-403096275 GCF_018294505.1 Triticum aestivum | reverse complement strand
TGCGCCCAGCCGCGCGTGCCCGTCTCTCGCCACCGTGCCCGCAGCCGCCGGCCGGGTTCGCCTGCCCCGTCGCCTCAGGTCCGCCCGATGGGCGCCTCGCCTGCAACGTCGCCCGCTGCCCAGCGCCCGCTCGGGTGACACCCGCACCCGAGCGCCCAAACCTGTTAAGGCCCCTGGCCCAATGACAGTCGGACCCCACCCGAGTACCAGAACGTTAAAAAAGGAATTAAAGAAAATAGTAAATAAGAAATAAAAATATTAACTAATTAATTAATTAACTAAATTAATTAAACTTAATTAATCCTATTTAATTAACCTAATTAGCTAATTAATCTAATTAACTAATGTTAATTAACTAAACAGTCAATGACATGCGGGACCCTCCCGTCAGCTTGACCCAGTCAACACCTCTGTTGACTGATGACGTCATGCTGACGTCATGCTGATGCAGAATGCCATTTTCGAATTAAATTAGTAATAATAATTTATAAATTGATTTAAATCTTTAAAAATGAATATAAAATAAACCGTAACTCGGATGAAAATGTTTTGTACATGAAAGTTGCTCAGAACGACGAGACGAATCCGGATACGCAGCCCGTTCGTCCGCCACACATCCCTAGCATAGCAAACTCGCAACTTTTCCCCTCCGATTCATCTGTCCGAAAACGCGAAACCCTTGGCCGGTACCACCTCCTACCGCGTTAGGGCACACCTAGCACCGCGCATTGTCATGTCTTCCATCGTCATGCTTATGTTTGCATTATATTCTTTGTTTCTTCCCACTCTTCTCTCCGGTAGACTACGAGACCGACGTCGCTGCTGGTGCCCCGACCGACTACGCTGTTGACGACCCCTACTTGCCAGAGCAACCAGGCAAGCCCCCCCTTGATCACCAGATATCGCCTATTCTTCTCTATACTGTTTGCATTAGAGTAGTGTAGCATGTTACTGCTTTCGGTTAATCCTATTCTGCTGCATAGCCTGTCATCGTTACTACAGTTGTTACCCTTACCTGCTATCCTACTGCTTAGTATAGGATGCTAGTGTTCCATCAGTGGCCCTACACTCTTGTCCGTCTGCCATGCTATACTACTGGGCCGTGATCACTTCGGGAGGTGATCACGGGTATATACTATATACTTTATACATGATACATGTGGTGACTAAAGTCCGGTCGGCTCGAGGAGTACCCGCGAGTGATTCACGGATTGGGGGCTGAAAGGACCTTTGTCCCGACGGCCCTTTGGGTGGATCTTGTGGTGGAGCGAC
The DNA here is from genome assembly GCF_018294505.1 of Triticum aestivum. Classification (NCBI taxonomy): domain Eukaryota; kingdom Viridiplantae; phylum Streptophyta; class Magnoliopsida; order Poales; family Poaceae; genus Triticum; species Triticum aestivum. The sequence goes on along the minus strand of NC_057814.1, from coordinate 403,095,003 downwards.
AGGGCAGGTTGAGACCACCTAGGCGAGAGGTGGGCCTGGCCCTGGACGGCGTCCGCGGTTACTTCAAAATAACACGCTTAACGAGCTCTTGGTATTTGATCTGAGTCTGGCCATTTGGTCTATACACACTAACCAACTACGCGGGAACAGTTATGGGCACTCGATGTCATGGTATCAGCCGAAGCCTTCGTGACGTCAGCGACTGAGCGGCGCGCGTCGGATTGGACTGGAACGCCTACTAGGCTAGGTCTGCTTCCGGCCGCGTACGCAACGTGCAGGTGTGCAATGGGCGATGGGCCCAGACCCCTGCGCGCATAGGATTTAGACCGGCGTGCTGACCTCTCTGTTGTGCCTAGGTGGGGCTGCGACGTGTTGATCTTCCGCGGCCGGGCATGACCCAGAAAAGTGTGTGCGGCCAAATGGGATCGAGCGTGTTGGGTTATGTGGTGCACCCCTGCAGGGAAGTTTATCTATTCGAATAGCCGTGTCCCTCGGTAAAAGGACGACCCGGAGTTGTACCTTGACCTTATGACAACTAGAACTAGATACTTAATAAAACACACCCTTCCAAGTGCCAGATATAACCCGGTGATCGCTCTCTAACAGGGCGACGAGGAGGGGATCGCCGGGTAGGATTATGCTATGCGATGCTACTTGGAGGACTTCAATCTACTCTCTTCTACATGCTGCAAGATGGAGGTGGCCAGAAGCATAGTCTTCGACAGGATTAGCTATCCCCCTCTTATTCTGGCATTCTGCAGTTCAGTCCACCGATATGGCCCTTTACACATATACCCATGCATATGTAGTGTAGCTCCTTGCTTGCGAGTACTTTGGATGAGTACTCACGGTTGCTTTTCTCCCTCTTTTCCCCTTTCCATACCTGGTTGTCGCAACCAGATGCTGGAGTCCAGGAGCTAGAGATCCCGAGGATGATTCTACGTGGAGTTCGGCTTCGAGGAGTAGTTAGGAGGTCCTAGGCGGGAGGCCTTGCCTTTTCGATCGTTGCTACTTTTGTGCTAGCCTTCTTAAGGCAATCTTGTTTAACTTATGTCTGTACTCAGATATTATTGCTTCCGCTGACTCTTGTGTTTTTGAGCTTATGTATTCGAGCCTTCGAGGCCCCTGGCTTGTAATATAAAGCTTGTTTTATTTTAATTTGTGTCTAGAGTTGTGTTGTGATATCTTCCCGTGAGTCCTCGATCTTGATCGTACACATTTGCGTGTATGCTTAGTGTACGATTGAATCGGGGGTGTCACAGTACTCGCAGACGCATCGTGTGCGATACTCCACCACCGCAAGCAACTAGTTTGCATTTTTCAAAGTTTTTTGTACACACAGAATCGCACACGAAGTAACTGTATTGACCATCTGTGTTGTAATTTCTCATCGCAAACAGATCATCTGAGTCGGCTGGTTGCCACATATCACACACATCTTGTTTACACGACTCGTTTGTGTTCTTTTGGCTCATCGCCAACAGTTCATCCATGTGAACTGTATGCCGCATATCACACACATCTTGTTAAGTTGAACCGTTTCTGTTCTGTTCCCTAATCGAAAACAGTTCGTCCGAGTCAACCGTATGTCGTATATCACACACACATTGATATGGCTGCTTGTTTCTGTTGTTCTACCTCATCGCCAATAGTTCGAATGGATTAACCGTGTGTCATGCATCACACACACATTGTTATGGCTGCCCATTTCTGTTGTTCTGCCTCATCGCAGACAGTTTGAATGGATTAACCATGTGTCCTGCATCGCACACGCAACTAAAATCCGAACCGTGTTTGATGGCTCCACCATTGCAAACGTTTTGCACCTTTTTTGACGGTGTTTTACACCACCGTTTGCGATTATTGCATCACACACAGTTTCGGCAAAGGGTCTCTGATCATACTGTCCCGTTAGCAGTATCCTGCAGTAGTGTTAGTACATGTGAGGCTTGTCCCTAAATTTCAACCCGCGCCTTGTTATCCCGAAAATTCAGATATCGTGCTCCCAAAACTCGCACATTCACAACCCGCGCCTTGCTATCCCGAAATTACAACGCGCGCGAAAACTCTTTTCAGCTGCCAAATCCCGACACGCGAAATCCCGCTTCTAACCCTGAGCCGAAAGGGCCGCTAGTTCAAATCGGCGGGGGTACTTTTGTAACACACCCTACATTTTGGACAAGCGCGTCCGTAAGTCATGGTTCCCCCCTCCCATCACTTCATTTTCGCTATTAGAAATCCCAGGCCGCCATAACTTCTCTTCTCCAGCTGCGAAACCCCACCCTCCTCCGTCCGCCACCCCACCGCTGCCTAGCTGGAGCCTCTTCCCCGACGACATCGTCCACCGCAACAGCTAGACGTCCCTCATCCACCTCCCCGGATGAGGATCCGTTGTCGATCTCGTTGTCCCGCCGATTCTGCCGCCCCCGTCCTCCACCTCCAAGGAGTTGCTCCAACGATAGCCTCGTCTATCGCGGCTGATCCATCCCCACAGCGCCGCCTTAACCTGCTCCACCGGAACCACAACATCCTCACCGACTCCTCGGACAAAGCCTAGGCCTACTCGGCGCCACCAAAGAGGTTATACACTCATCGCATCGCACCTTCTCCTTAACTCGACCTCCTGGCGCTGACGGTGCTCGATCCTGCACCCGGTGCCGCTACCTTGAAGCCGGCGCTGCCGGCGACATCCCCATGGCGACTCTCCCCAAGTGTGAGGCTCCCTCAGAAGCGGCGTCCATACCAGCCGGTTATGTGATGTGCTGCTCCGGCTCTCGCTCGCTCGCTCGTGCTGCTGCTGCTCTATCTCTGGCTCGCTCGCGCTGCTGCTCTGCTCTTCCCCTCGCTCGTGCTGTTGCTCTACTCTTTCTCTTGCTCGCGCTGCTGATGCTGGTACGCGGGCTGCTGCAGCTACACGAGTTGCTGCTCTGGCTCTAGTTCGTGTTGCTCCTCTAGGCGCTGCTGCTCCGGCTGCTATCTTTTGTTCCCTGTCGATTGCTTGATGATTTAGATCACTATTTCTCTACTAGTAGTGCTCGAGCGACCTAAACTACATGTGAAGTGCCTCTCTGCTACCAGTGCGTTCAGTTTAGACAGTAACATTTAGATTCCACAGTAAATTTCAGTTTCAACAGTTAAGTTCAGAGTCAACAATTTTTTACCTCATCTGTTGTAGTTAGGTGTTTTTTGGTGATGTAAATTTTACATCTATCACTTTTTGGCAATGTATGTTACATCGTCTATTGGAGATACTATTAGAATCCCACTTGAGATTAAAAATGTCTATCTTGTACTGCTTCAGCCTCGACATCTTATGGCTCACCGGAGCTGCTCCAACGACGGAACCATGCATCACAACAAAGGAGTACCCTGGACGCTGTCTACAGATGCCTCAGATCTTCCTCCACACCTCCAACAGCCACCTCTGCCGCAACTTCTTCAGTGACCAACCCAATGATGCTGAGGTCGACACGGCTACGCCAAAGAGGGTGTACACTTGTCGCATCACTTGTTAATCTACATTCATGTAGATCCATTAGGGCTATTTTGGTTCAAAGGAAAAAGTGAAGGAAAAACATAGCAATAGGAAATTTTCCTATGGTACTCTACTATTCAATTATTCATGCATTTCGTTGAAAGGAATGGAGCAAAACATCCACCTGGACCTACTTTTTTAAAATCCTATGCATGAAAACAAGACTAAGTGCATTAGTGGCATAATAACATTCCAAGTGTACACACTTTCATATGGTTTCACTTTAATTTGGTCAGGTTTCTTTGCATTCCTGTGCTCTTCCAATTCCTGTGAAACAAACACCCAAGTTGACAGAAATCCTATGTTTACAAATGCTTTGTTTCCCATGTGCATTCCTATCCTATTCTGGTGTTTTTCTTATCCCTGCATTTTTAGAATCCTGCAAGCCAAAGGAGCCCTTACAGAATCACTTCAGTTACAGATAGGTGTTGAAGAAAACTTTGTGTGGTTTGTCCTGCTCCTGTCACGATGTCGTCCACCTCACCTGAGCTGCTCCATCGACAGAAGCATCCACCATACCAGACATCACGACTCATGACCATCTTTCCCCGCCTCAGATCTCCTTCCCTGCCGCCGGCACCCACGGCAACTGCATCACCATCATCGACTCAGCAGATGAACCTAAGGAGTAGACAGGTCCACAAGAGAGGTCGCAATCTTTTGTTTCTGCTTATGTTATGCACTGCTTAATATTACCTGCCACTTTGTCGTCTTGTTCACCTCTTAGACTCCAAGTCAGGTCCAAATTAATGTTCAAACTGGAGTTTTAAAATGCTTGTGGGGCACATATTGAGGCAGCAATGAATAGTATCTCTGTCTATTATTTGGTTCACCTAGGGTATGCCTATGTTGTTCGTCTTGGGTGGGAAACAAACAGTAAAGCAATCATCATCTGTCTTTTTATTAAATTAAAGCTATCATCAGCCTGCTATCATTATTCTTGGATCTATCCACTGGTTGTTACCATCACTCTAGATTTCTGCATGCTCTCCTTACATAGTCTCACTATATTTTTTTCGTATGCATGTCAGATATTGTACACAGTCATGCTGAACATGTAGAGAAAAAGAAAAGAGTTTTGCGCGGCTATACAATGTCATGCGGATGGCAAACCCTCCCCCCTCCAGATTGTAATTCAGAGGAAGATATCTGTTCTAAGGCGGATTCAGACGAAGTTGACCACTCCTATTTACCCCCCGAGGTGTTTGCTCTAACTTGGGATGATGATGTTGGTCATATCATGCATATGTTGCCTTGTAGTGCCTACTTTCGACATCATATATGTCATCTGCTTAGTTTAGACATGTTATGTAATGCCACCTGTTTAGTTTCTATATCATATATGTGAATTATGCAATCTCATCTCTTTTAGCCAGCCATAATATATATGAAATATGCACTGCCATCCTGTTTAACCAGGCATCATATATTTGAATCATATCTTGCCAATCCTTTTCTTCATTACATTTCCATTTGTCGACAATGTTTGTACATTCAACTACTCTTCCTGTGAATCAGCCATTTGAGTGGGTGATGGAAAAATCTGGAGTGAAAACAAGGTCTTCAGAGCAGACTGTGCTACCTGTCGAAGCAGATCTCTTGCCGGGCCTTGATAGCTCCTCAGAGATGGATTTAGAAATAGATGACCAGTTCTATCCCCCCACCGAGGTGTATGCTCTAACTTGGCATGGTTATACTACTCATATCATACATATGGCGTCTTGCATTGCATAATTTAGACATCATATACACAATATTCAACACCATGTTCTTAGTTCAGACATCATATATGCGAATGCCCTCTTCTTAATTAGTATATAAATCATATATGTGAATTATATCATGCGATCCTAATTACTTAGATAACATGTATGTGAATTATGTCATGCAAACCTATTTACTAAAGACATCATATAATTATCCCATGTCATCATGTTTAGTTAATCATCATATCTTTGAATTATGTCATGCTATGCTATCCAGTTTAGATAAACATCATATATGTGAAATTATTTCATGCTATCCTTTTTAGTTAAACAATATACATGTGTACTATTTCATGCCCTCTTTTTTCCACACTATCTATTGCATCTGTCTCTCATACAAGGTCTATACATTCAACTATGTTTCTTGTTTATTAGTAATTTGAATTGGAGCGGGTGATGGCAATATCTAGCAGAGTTAAAACACGGTCTTCAAATAAAATAGTGCTACCTGTTGGTGGAGATAGCACCCCGGTTGTACATACACGAGAACCAGCCTTACCATACATAACCTAGACTCTCGCAGATTGTACCCCAGGTGCGATGGACACAGAACCAGCTTCACCCAATCTAACCCCAACCCTAGCAGATAGTAACCTAGTTCCAGTTGACACAACACCATCTCCACCACAGAGCTCCCAAACAAGAGCAGTTAGTAAGGCATCTCCAGTGCCCAAAGTGCCAGTACTACCACGGCGAACCCCAACTCCACCAGTTAGTACACCTATTCCTGTGGACGAAGCACAACCAGCCATTCGTAGTTTAGCAACTATCACATTTGATGTTGTTAAATCCTATGTGTGTATCTTCCCATAATGGAAATATTATACTGAAAATGAAGGAAAATGCCAGTTGCAGGTGTTCTTCCAGGAGTTATGTGTAAGTAATGTTATTCATGGTAATTACTTTGCTTTGTCTCATACATTCTACCTCCATGTTGGTTATAATACAGCAAATGTTCCCATTTTTCTCTATAGAGAAAGACCGATTTGGAAACTCAGGATGAGGAAACATGTGCCAATACCTCTGTTATCTTCAAGAATGCTTGGTGGCAGTATCGGAATTACCTGAAGAAAACGTACTTCACTGGAAAAGATACTCATCAAATTCCCTTCCGTTCTCCTAAGACACATTTACGGGATGATGACTGGGAACGCCTTGTTCTCTACTGGTCCTGAACAAGAATGTGGTAAGGTATATGAGCTCATTTTTTATTTTAAAGTACCATATGCATGTGTCTTATTGTACTCTGTTCGTGTAGAACAAGTGCTTAAACCTGAAGAACAATTGTTCTCATTTAAGATTCCATTGCTATGGTGCATACTGATTTGCTGGTGTATCACTATATTTACTCATACAAACTTATTTTTAAATTGAAGGATCCAATCGAAACTCCAATGGCACAAAGGGTATGTTTAAGCATGTTTCTTTAATAGGTTTTCTCTTCTAAATTGCTCTGTTGATTTCAATTTCAATTGTGTATACAGTTGACTTCTCATATGATACGTCTCCAATGTATCTATAATTTTTGATTGTTCCATGCTATTATATTATCCATCTAGGATGTTTTATATGCATTTATATGCTATTTTATATGATTTTTGGGACTAACCTATCAACCATGAGCCCAGTGCCAGTTTCTGTTTTTTCCTTGTTTTTGAGTATCGCAGAAAAGGAAAACCAAACGGAGTCCAATTGACCTGAAATTTCACGGAGATCGTTTTTGGACAAGAAGAAGCCCACGGAGCACCGGAGATGGGCCAGAAGAGTCCCAAGGCACCCACGAGGGTGGAGGCGTGCCCTACCCCCCTGGGCGCGCCCCCTACCTCGTGGCCGCCTCGGAGACCCCCTTGACTTGTTCCTGACGCCAAAACCTCTTATATATACTAAAACCTCCAGAAAATAACCAAGATCGGGAGTTCCTCCGCCGCAAGCCTCTGTAGCCACCAAAAACCAATCAGGACCCTATTCCGGCACCCTGCCGAAGGGGGGATCCATCACCGGTGGCCATCTTCATCATCCCGACGCTCTCCATGACGAGTAGGGAGTAGTTCACCCTCGAGGCTGAGGGTATGTACCAGTAGCTATGTGTTTGATCTCTCTCTCTCTCTCCCTCTCTCTCGTGTTCTTGATTTGGCACGATCTTGATGTATCGCGAGCTTTGCTATTATAGTTGGATCTTATGATGTTTCTCCCCCTCTACTCTCTTGTAATGGATTGAGTTTTCCCTTTGAAGTTATCTTATCGGATTGAGTCTTTAAGGATTTGCGAACACTTGATGCATGTCTTGCATGTGCTTATCTGTGGTGACAATGGGATATTCACGTGATCTACTTGATGTATGTTTTGGTGATCAACTTGCGGGTTCAGTGACCTTGTGAACTTATGCATAGGGGTCGGCACACGTTTTCGTCTTGACTCTCCGGTAGAAACTTTGGGGCACTCTTTGAAGTACTTTGTGTTGGTTGAATAGATGAATCTGAGATTGTGTGATGCATATCGTATAATCATACCCATGGATACTTGAGGTGACATTGGAGTATCTAGGTGACATTAGGGTTTTGGTTGATATGTGTCTTAAGGTGTTATTCTAGTACGAACTCTTGAATAGATCGATCAGAAAGAATAACTTTGAGGTGGTTTCGTACCCTACAATAATCTCTTCGTTTGTTCTCTGCTATTAGTGACTCTGGAGTGACTCTTTCTTGCATGTTGAGGGATAGTTATATGATCCAATTATGTTATTATTGTTGAGAAAATTGCACTAGTGAAAGTATGAACTCTAGGCCTTGTTTCCTAGCATTGCAATACCGTTTACGCTCACTTTTATCATTAGTTACCTTGCTGTTTTTTTATTTTCATATTACAAAAACCCATATCTACCATCCATATTGCACTTGTATCACCATCTCTTCGCCGAACTAGTGCACCTATACAATTTACCATTGTATTGGGTGTGTTGGGGACACAAGAGACTCTTTGTTATTTGGTTGCAGGGTTGTTTGAGAGAGACCATCTTCAACCTACGCCTCCCACGGATTGATAAACCTTAGGTCATCCACTTGAGGGAATTTGCTACTGTCCTACAAACCTCTACACTTGGAGGCCCAACAACGTCTACAAGAAGAAGGTTGCATAGTAGACATCAAGCTCTTTTCTGGCGCCGTTGCTGGGGAGGTAAGTACTTGAAGGTATATCTTTAGATCTTGTAATCGAATTTTTTGTTTCTTGTTTTATCACTAGTTTAGTCTATAAAACAAAACTACAAAAAAATGGAATTGAGGGTGCCTCATATGCTTCATCTTTTTAATGTCTTTCATGAAAATAAGGATTCCGATAATTGTGCCAAAGTGTTAGAAGAAGAATGCATTAGAATGTTTGGCACTAAATCTTAGAATGATGAGCATGGTTGCAATGTTGTTAGTATGAATTCTTTGAATATCCATAGTACTAATTATGATTGCACTAGTCATGATGAAAATGCCTCTTATAAGCATGTCAATTTTTGTGGAGTGCATAGAGTTTGCAAGTACGCACCAAATAGGGAATATAAATTTTGCAAGAGGAATAAATATTTAGAAACTAAATGGTTGCAAGAGAGGCTAGATGCTTGTGCTGAAAATTTAAAATTTCTTTGCCATCCTTGTAAACTTTGCAATGAACGTGATCATTTAAATCTCCAATGCAAATTGTTTCATGATCGAATCGTGTCCAAAAATTGTGATGACTTGATTTGCCTTGCACATCATAATGAACTTAGTTAGCTTGTGGGTTATGAAGAAATGAAACGTATAACTAAGGATCTTCCAGAATTTGTCCTTGATAAAGTTCTTGATTTTGATCTGGAGGAAATTTATAAGTATTGTGTGGTGAATTGCATTGAAAATCCTTATATTGCCAATTACATAAAGAAAAGAAAACAAATAGAAGATGAAGAGAATACTAATGAAAGGGAAGAGGCTTCTCAATATCCTCCTATTATTTCTTATGATGAATCTGTTGGGAAACGTAGTAATTTCAAAAAAAATTCCTACGCACACGCAGGATCATGGTGATGCATAGCAACTAGAGGGAATAGTGTGTCCACGTACCCTCGTAGACCGAAAGCGGAAGCGTTAGCACAACGCGGTTGATGTAGTCGTACGTCTTCACGATCCACCGATCCAAGTACCGAAACGTACGGCACCTCCGAGTTCAGCACACGTTCAGCTCGATGACGTCCCGCGAACTCCGATCCAGCAGAGCTTCACGGGAGAGTTCCGTCAGCACGACGGCGTGATGACAGTGATGATGTTGCTACCGACGCAGGGCTTCGCCTAAGCACCGCTACGATATGACCGAGGTGGATTATGGTGGAGGGGGCACCGCACACGGCTGGAATGGATCAACAGATCAACTTGTGTGTCTAGAGGTGCCCCCCCGCCCCCGTATATAAAGGAGCAACGGGGAGGCCGGCCGGCCCTCTATGGCGCGCCAGGAGGAGGTGTCCTCCTCCTAGTAGGAGTAGGACTCCCCTCTTTCCTACTCCTACTAGGAGGGGGAAAGGAAGGGGGAGAGGGAGAAGGAAAGGGGGCGCCGCCCCCCCCCTCTCCTAGTCCAATTCGAACAAGAGGGGGAGGGGCGCGCGGCCTGCCCTAGGCAAGCCTTCTCTCTCTCCACTAAGGCCCATATGGCCCATTATTTCTCCCGGGAGGGTTCCAGTAACCCTCCGGCACTCCGGTTTTCTCCGAAACCACTCGGAACACTTCGGGTGTCCGAATATAGTCGTCCAATATATCGATCTTTACATCTCAACCATTTCGAGACTCCTCGTCATGTCCGTGATCATATCCGAGACTCCGAACTACCTTTCGTACATCAAAACACAAAAACTCATAATACCGATCGTCACCAAACCTTAAGCATGCGGACCCTACGGGTTCGAGAACTATGTACATGACCGAGACACGTCTCCGGTCAATAACCAATAGCGGAACCTGGATGCTCATATTGGCTCCCACATATTCTACGAAGATCTTTATCGGTCAAACCGCATAACAACATACCTTGCTCCCTTTGTCATCGGTATGTTACTTGCCCGAGATTCGATCGTCGGTATCTCAATACCTAGTTCAATCTCATTACCGGCAAGTCTCTTTACTCGTTCCGTAATGCATCATCCCGCAGATAACTCTTTAGTCACATTGCTTGCAAGGCTTATAGTGATGTGCATTACCGAGAGGGCCTAGAGATAACTCTCCGACAATCGGAGTGACAAATCCTAATCTCGAAATACGCCAACTCAACAAGTACCTTCGGAGACACCTGTAGAGCACCTTTATAATCACCCAGTTACGTTGTGACGTTTGGTAGCACACAAAGTGTTCCTCCGGTAAACGGGAGTTGCATAATCTCATAGTCATAGGAACATGTATAAGTCATGAAGAAAGCAATAGCAACATACTAAACGATCAAGTGCTAAGCTAACGGAATGGGCCAAGTCAATCACATCATTCTCCTAATGATGTGATCCCGTTAATCAAATGACAACTCATGTCCATGGCAAGGAAACTCAACCATCTTCGATTACCGAGCTAGTCAAGTAGAGGCATACTAGTGACACTATGTTTGTCTATGTACTCACACATGTATTATGTTTCCGGTTAATACAATTCTAGCATGAATAATAAACATTTATCATGATATGAGGAAATAAATAATAACTTTATTATTGCCTCTAGGGCATATTTCCTTCAGTCTCCCACTTGCACTAGAGTCAATAATCTACATTACACAGTAATGATTCTAACACCCATGGAGTTTTGGTGCTGATCATGTTTTCCTAGTGGAAGAGGCTTAGTCAACGGGTCTGCAACATTCAGATCCGTATGTATCTTGCAAATCTCTATGTCTCCCACCTGGACTTGGTCCCGGATGGAATTGAAGCATCTTTTGATGTGCTTGGTCCTCTTTTGAAATCTGGATTCCTTTGCCAAGGCAATTGCACCAGTATTGTCACAAAAGATTTTCATTGGACCCGATGCACTAGGTATGACACCTAGATCGGATATGAACTCCTTCATCCAGACTCCTTCATTGGCTGCTTCCGAAGCAGCTATGTACTCCGCTTCACACACGTAGATCCCGCCACGACGCTTTGTTTAGAACTGCACCAACTGACCGCTCCACCGTTCAATGTAAACACGTATCCGGTTTGCGATTTAGAATCGTCCGGATCAGTGTCAAAGCTTGCATCGACATAACCATTTACGACTAGCTCTTTGTCACCTCCATAAACGATAAACATATCCTTAGTCCTTTTTAGGTATTTCAGGATGTTCTTGACCGTTGTACAGTGATCCACTCCTGGATTACTTTGGTACCTCCCTGCTAAGCTAATAGCAAGGCACACATCAAGTCTGGTACACAGCATTGCATACATGATAGAGCCTATGGCTGAAGCATAAGGAACATCTTTCATTTTCTCTCTATCTTCTACAGTGGTCGAGCATTGAGTCTGACTCAAATTCACACCTTGTAACATAGGCAAGAACCCTTTCTTTGCTTGATCCATTTTGAACTTTTTCAAAATTTTGTCAAGGTATGTGCTTTGTGAAAGTCTATCAAGCATCTTGATCTATCTCTATAGATCTTGATGCCCAATATGTAAACAGCTTCGCCGAGGTCTTTCATTGAAAAACTTTTATTCAAGTATCCTTTTATGCTATCCAAAAATTCTATATCATTTCCAATCAGCAATATGTCATCCACATATAATATTAGAAATGCTACAGAGCTCCCACTCACTTTCTTGTAAATACAGGCTTCTCCAAAAGTCTGTATAAAACCATATGCTTTGATCACACTATCAAAACGTTTATTCCAACTCCGAGAGGCTTGCACCAGTCCATCAATGGATAGCTGGAGCTTGCACACTTTGTTAGCTCCCTTTGAATTGACAAAATCTTCCGGTTGCATCATATACAACTCTTCTTCCAGAAATCCATTCAGGAATGCAGTTTTGACATCCATTTGCCAAATTTCATAATCATAAAATGTGGCAATTGCTAACATGATTCGGATAGACTTAAGCATCGCTACGGGTGAGAAAGTCTCATCGTAGTCAACACCTTGAACTTGTCGAAAACCTTTTGCAACAAGTCGAGCTTTGTAGACAGTAACATTACCGTCAGCGTCAGTCTTTTTCTTGAAGATCAATTTATTCTCTATGGCTTGCCGATCATCGGGCAAGTCAACCAAAGTCCACACTTTGTTCTCATACATGGATCCCATCTTAGATTTCATGTCCTCAAGCCATTTTGCGGAATCTGGGCTCACCATCGCTTCTTCATAGTTCGTAGGTTCGCCTTGGTCAAGTAATATGACCTCCAAAATAGGATTACCGTACCACTCTTGTGCGGATATTACTCTGGTTGACCTACGAGGTTCGGTAGTAACTTGATCTGAAGTTATATGATCATCATCATTAGCTTCCTCACTAATTGGTGTAGGACTCACATAAATAGATTTCTGTGATGAACTACTTTCCAATAAGGGAGCAGGTACAGTTACCTCATCAAGTTCTACTTTCCTCCCACTCACTTCTTTTGAGAGAAACTCCTTCTCTAGAAAGGATCCATTCTTAGCAACGAATGTATTGCCTTCAGATCTGTGATAGAAGGTGTACCCAACAGTTTCCTTTGGGTATCCTATGAAGACACATTTCTCCGATTTGGGTTCAAGCTTATCAGGTTGAAGCTTTTTCACATAAGCATCGCAGCCCCAAACTTTAAGAAACGACAACTTTGGTTTCTCGCCAAACCACAGTTCATAAGGCGGCGTCTCAACAGATTTTGATGGTGCCCTATTTAACGTGAATGCAGCCGTCTCTAAAGCATAACCCAAAACGATAGCGGTAAATCAGTAAGAGACATCATAGATTCCACCATATCTAGTAAAGTACGATTACGACATTCGGACACACCATTACGCTGTGGTGTTCCAGGCGGCGTGAGTTGCGAAACTATTCCGCATTGTTTCAAATGTAGACCAAACTCGTAACTCAAATATTCTCCTCCACGATCAGATCGCAGAAACTTTATTTTCTTGTTACGATGATTTTCCACTTCACTCTGAAATTCTTTGAACTTTTCAAATGTTTCAGACTTATGTTTCATTAAGTAGATATACCCATATTTGCTCAAATAATTTGTGAAGGTGAGAAAATAACGATACCCGCCGCGAGCCTCAACATTCATCGGACCACATACATCAGTATGTATAATCTCCAACAAATCTGTTGCTCGCTCCATTGTTCCAGAGAACGGTGTCTTAGTCATCATGCCCATAAGGCATGGTTCGCAAGTACCAAGTGATTCCAAAAGTCCATCAGTATGGAGTTTCTTCATGCGCTTTACACCAATATGACCCAAACGGCAGTGCCACAAATAAGTTGTACTATCATTATCAACTCTGCATCTTTTGGCTTCAACATTATGAATATGTGTATCACTACTATTGAGATTTAACAAAAATAGACCACTCTTCAAGGGTGCATGACCATAAAAGATATTACTCATATAAATAGAACAACCATTATTCTCATATTTAAATGAATAACTGTCTCGCATCAAACAAGATCCAGATATAATGGTCATGCTCAATGCTGGCACCAAATAACAATTATTTAGGTCTAAAACTAATCCCGAAGGTAGATGTAGAGGTAGCGTGCCGACAGCGATCACATCGACTTTGGAACCATTTCCCACGCGCATCGTCACCTTGTCCTTAGCCAGTCTTCACTTAATCCGTAGTCCCTGTTTCGAGTTGCAAATATTAGCAACAGAACCAGTATCAAATACCCAGGTGCTACTGCGAGCTCTAGTAAGGTACACATCAATAACATGTATATCACATATACCTTTATTCACCTTGCCATCCTTCTTATCCGCCAAATACTTGGGGCAGTTCCGCTTCCAGTGATCAGTCTGCTTGCAGTAGAAGCACTCAGTCTCAGGCTTAGGTCCAGACTTGGGTTTCTTCTCTTGAGCAGCAACTTGTTTGCCGTTCTTCTTGAAGTTCCCCTTCTTCTTCCCTTTACCCTTTTCTTGAAACTGGTGGTCTTGTTGACCATCAACACTTGATGCTCCTTCTTGATTTCTACCTCCGCAGCCTTTAGCATTGCGAAGAGCTCGGGAATTGTCTTATCCATCCCTTGCATATTATAGTTCATCACGAAGCTCTTATAGCTTGGTGGCAGTGATTGAAGAATTCTGTCAATGACACTATCATCCGAAAGATTAACTCCCAGTTGAATCAAGTGATTGTTATACCCAGACATTTTGAGTATATGTTCATTGACAGAACTATTCTCCTCCATCTTGCAGCTGTAGAACTTATTGGAGACTTCATGTATCTCAATCCGGGCATTTGCTTGAAATATTAACTTCAACTCCTAGAACATCTCATATGCTCCATGACGTTCAAAACATCGTTGAAGTCCCGGTTATAAGCCGTAAAGCATGGCACACCGAACTATCGAGTAGTCATCAGCTTTGCTCTGCCAGACGTTCTTAACATCGTCAGTTGCATCTGCGGCAGGCCTGGCACCCAGCGGTGCTTCTAGGACGTAATTCTTCTGTGCAGCAATGAGGATAATCCTCAAGTTACGGACCCAGTCCGTGTAATTGCTACCATCATCTTTCAACTTTGCTTTCTCAAGGAACGCATTAAAATTCAACGGAACAACAGCACGGGCCATCTATCTACAACAACATAGACAAGCAAAATACTATCAGGTACTAAGTTCATGATAAATTTAAGTTCAATTAATCATATTACTTAAGAACTCCCACTTAGATAGATATCCCTCTAATCATCTAAGTGATCACGTGATCCAAATCAACTAAACCATGTCCGATCATCACGTGAGATGGAGTAGTTTTCAATGGTGAACATCACTATGTTGATCATATCTACTATATGATTCACGCTCGACCTTTCGGTCTCAGTGTTCCGAGGCCATATTTGCATATGCTAGGCTCGTCAAGTTTAACCCGAGTATTCTGCGTGTGCAAAACAGGCTTGCATCCGTTGTAGAAGAATGTAGAGTTTATCACACCCGATCATCACGTGGTGTCTCGGCACGACGAACTTTGGCAACGGTGCATACTCAGGGAGAACACTTTTATCTTGAAATTTAGTGAGAGATCATCTTATAATGCTACCATCAATCAAAGCAAAATAAGATGCATAAACGATAAACATCACATGCAATCAATATAAGTGATATGATATGGCCATCATCATCTTGTGCTTGTGATCTCCATCTCCAAAGCACCGTCATGATCACCATCATCACCGGCGCGACACCTTGATCTCCATCGTAGCATTGTTGTCGTCTCGCCAACTTTTGCTTCTACGACTATCGCTACCGCTTAGTGATAAAGTAAAGCATTACAGGGCGATTGCATTGCATACAATAAAGCGACAACCATATGGCTCCTGCCAGTTGCCGATAACTCGGTTACAAAACATGATCATCTCATACAATAAAATATAGCATCATGTCTTGACCATATCACATCACAACATGCCCTGCAAAAACAAGTTAGACGTCCTCTACTTTGTTGTTGCAAGTTTTACGTGGCTGCTACGGGCTGAGCAAGAACCGTTCTTACCTACGCATCAAAACCACAACGATAGTTCGTCAAGTTAGTGTTGTTTTAACCTTCTCAAGGACCGAGCGTAGCCACACTCGGTTCAACTAAAGTTGGAGAAACTAACACCCGCCAGCCACCTATGTGCAAAGCACGTCGGTAGAACCAGTCTCGCGTAAGCGTACGCGTAACGTCGGTCCGGGCCACTTCATCCAACAATACCGCCGAACCAAAGTATGACATGCTGGTATGCAGTATGACTTGTATCGCCCACAACTCACTTGTGTTCTACTTGTGCATATAACATCTACGCATAAAACCTGGCTCAGATGCCACTGTTGGGAAACGTAGTAATTTCAAAAAAAATCCTACGCACACGCAGGATCATGGTGATGCATAGCAACGAGAGGGAAGAGTGTGTCCACGTACCCTCATAGACCGAAAGTGGAAGCGTTAGCACAACGTGGTTGATGCAGTCGTACGTCTTCACGATCCGACCGATCCAAGTACCGAAACGTACGGCACCTCCGAGTTCAGCACACGTTTAGCTCGATGACGTCCCGCGAACTCCGATCCAGCAGAGCTTCATGGGAGAGTTCCGTCAGCACGACGGCGTGATGACGGTGATGATGTTGCTACCGACGCAGGGCTTCGCCTAAGCACCGCTACGATATAACCGAGGTGGATTATGGTGGAGGGGGGCACCGCACACGACTGGAATAGATCAACAGATCAACTTGTGTGTCTAGAGGTGCCCCCTGCCCCCGTATATAAAGGAGCAAGGGGGGAGGCTGGCCGGCCCTCTATGGCGCGCCAGGAGGAGTCCTCCTCCTAGTAGGAGTAGGACTCCCCTCTTTCCTACTCCTACTAGGAGGGGGAAAGGAAGGGGGGAGGGAGAAGGAAAGGGGGGCGCCGCGCCCCCTCTCCTAGTCCAATTCAGACCAGAGGGGGAGGGGCGCGCGGCCTGCCCTAGTCCAGCCCTCTCTCTCTCCACTAAGGCCCATAAGGCCCATTATTTCTCCCGGGGGGGTTCTGGTAACCCTCCGGCACTCCGGTTTTCTCCGAAACCACTCGGAACACTTTCGATGTCCGAATATAATCGTCCAATATATTGATCTTTACGTCTCTACCACTTCGAGACTCCTCGTCATGTCCGTGATCATATCCGGGACTCCGAACTACCTTCGGTACATCAAAACACAAAAACTCATAATACCGATCGTCACCGAACTTTAAGCGTGCGGACCCTACGGATTCGAGAACTATGTAGACATGACCGAGACACATCTCCGGTCAATAACCAATAGCGGAACCTGGATGCTCATATTGGCTCCCACATATTCTACGAAGATCTTTATCGGTCAAACCGCATAACAACATACGTTGTTCCCTTTGTCATCGGTATGTTACTTGCCCGAGATTCGATCGTCGGTATCTCAATACCTAGTTCAATCTCGTTACTGGCAAGTCTCTTTACTCGTTCCGTAATGCATCATCCCGCAACTAACTCATTAGTCACATTGCTTGCAAGGCTTATAGTGATGTGCATTACCGAGAGGGCCTAGAGATACCTCTCCGACAATCGGAGTGACAAATCCTAATCTCAAAATACGCCAACTCAACAAGTACCTTCAGAGACACCTGTAGAGCACCTTTATAATCACCCAGTTACGTTGTGACGTTTGGTAGCACACAAAGTGTTCCTCCGGTAAACGGGAGTTGCATAATCTCATAGTCATAGGAACGTGTATAAGTCATTAAGAAAGCAATAGCAACATACTAAACGATCAAGTGCTAAGCTAACAGAATGGGTCAAGTCAATCACATCATTCTCCTAATGATGTGATCCCGTTAATCAAATGACAACTCATGTCCATGGCTAGGAAACTCAACCATCTTCGATTAATGAGCTAGTCAAGTAGAGGCATAGTGACACTATGTTTGTCTATGTATTCACACATGTATTATGTTTCCGGTTAATACAATTCTAGCATGAATGATAAACATTTATCATGATATGAGGAAATAAATAATAACTTTATTATTGCCTCTAGGGCATATTTCCTTCAGAATCAGGTAACGAGGAGGAGTCTTCTATTCAACCAGTCTCATTAATAAGGAGCTCCAAAAAGAGGGTTAAACCCACACATGATGTGAAGAAGAAGAAGAAAAGACGGAGAAGCAAAGGTAGAAAGGTATCCCTCCCAAATGATGTTGCTCCTATTACTCATTGTGATGATGATAATTGCTATACTATTGGTGCTATCCATATTATTAATGATGAGAGTGATTATGCTTATGATATGAAAAGGCCCAAGCTTGGGGATGCTATGTTTGATGAGAATGACATGTTTGAGAATATATTTGCTGTAAGTAATGTTTGTCCCAAGCTTGGGGATGCTATGTTTAATGAAGATGATATTTTTAGCCTCCCAAGTTTTGATGAGCAAATTTATTATGATGATAGCATGCCTCCTATTTATGATGATTATTGTGATGACACTTATGCTATAAAAAGTAGTGATGATTATATTTATAAACCTTGTCATGATTATGATTACCCCTTGTCTGAACATTATTCTTTTAATGTGGAAACAATTTATAGTATTCGAGTTTCTTATGATACTCCCACTATTCCGATTGAGAAGAATTTTGCTTATGTAGAGAGTAATAAAATTTCTATGCTTGTAGATCATGAAAAGAATGCTTTACGTGATGGTTATACTGTTGAATTCATTCATGATGCTACTGAAAATTATTATGAGGGAGGAACATATGCTTGTAGGAATTGCAATAATATCAAGTTTCCTCCCTATGTACTTAAAGTTTTGAAGTTATGCCTGTTTTGCCTTCCTATGCTAGTTGATTATTGTTCCCATAAGTTGTTTGCTCACAAAATCCCTATGCATAGGAAGGGGGTTAGACTTAAATGTGCTTTCCATGTGTTTCATGATGCTCTCTTTATGTTTCAATTCTTATCTTTTATACGAGCATCATTGAAATCATCATGCCCAGCTAGAAAGGCATTAAAGAAAAGCGCTTGTTGGGAGACAACCCAATATTTACCCCTACTGTTTTTGTGTTTTCACAAGATTAATCTACTGTAGTAATCATGTTTTATAGCTTTTGTTTCAATAAAGTGCCAAGTAGAACCTTTGGGAAGACTTGGGTGGAAGTTAATGTGACCTTGCTGTAAAAAACAGAAACTTTGCGCTCACGAGTTTAGCTGTCATTTTTTACAGAAGATTGCTTTTAAATTTATCATTTTTGAAGAAGCTTAATAGACAAATTCCTCAGGTCCACCAATTTATTTCAGAATTTTTTAAGTTCCAGAAGTATACGTTTGATACAGATTACTACAGACTGTTCTGTTTTGACAGATTCTGTTTTCTATGTGTTGTTTGCTTATTTTGATGAATCTATGAGTAGTATCGGAGGGTATGAACCATAGAGAAGTTGGAATACAGTAGATATTTCACCAATATGAATTTATAATGAGTTCACAACAGTACCTAAGTGGTGATTTATTTTCTTATACTAACGGAGCTTACGAGTTTTCTGTTAAGTTTTGTGTTGTGAAGTTTTCAAGTTTTAGGTATGGACTATGGAATAAGGAGTGGCAAGAGCCTAAGCTTGGGGATGCCCAAGGCACCCCAAGGTAATATTAAAGGACAACCAAGAGCCTAAGCTTGGGGATGCCCCGGATGGCATCCCCTCTTTCGTCTTTGTTCGGCAACTTTACTTGGACCTATATTTTTATTCACCACATGATATGTGTTTTTCTTGGAGCGTCATTTTATTTTCTTTTGTTTTGCTTGCTGTTTGAATAATATCCCAAGAACTGAAATTCTTAAATGTTATAGAGTCTTCACATAGTTGCATAATTATTCAACTACTCATTGATCTTCACTTATATTTTTCGGAGTAGTTTGCCGTTTGCTCTAGTGCTTCACTTATATCTTTTTAGAGCACAGTGGTGGTTTTATTTCGAAGAAATAGATGAACTCTCATGCTTCACTTATATTATTTTGAGAGTCTTAAACAACATGGTAATTTGCTTTGGTTATGAATTTAGTCCTAATATGATAGGCATCCAAGAGGGATATAATAAAAACTTTCATATAAAATGCATTGAATACTAAGAGAAGTCTGATTCCTTATGATTGTTTTGAGATATGAAGATTGTGATATTAGAGTCATGCTAGTTGAGTAATTGTGAAATTGAGAAATACTTGTGTTGAGGTTTGCAAGTCCCGTAGCATGCACGTATGGTAACCGTTGTGTGACAAATTTGAAGCATGAGGTGTTCTTGGATTGCCTTCCTTATGAGTGGCGGTCAGGGACGAGCGATGGTCTTTTCCTACCAATCTATCCCCCTAGGAGCATGCGCGTAATGCTTGGTTTTCAATGACTTGTAGATTTTTGCAATAATTATGTGAATTCATTATGACTAATGTTGAGTCCATAGATTATACGCACTCTCACCCTTCCATCATTGCTAGCCTCTTCGGTACCGTGCATTGCCCTTTCTCACCTCGAGAGTTGGTGCAAACTTCGCCGGTGCATCCAAACCCTGTGATATGATATGCTCTATCACACATAAACCTCCTTATATCTTCCTCAAAACAGCCACCATACTTACCCATTATGGCATTTCCATAGCCATTCCGAGATATATTGCCATGCAACTTTCCACCGTTCCGTTTATTATGACACGCTTCATCATTGTCATATTGCCTTGCATGATCATGTAGTTGACATCGTATTTGTGGCAAAGCCCCCATGCATAATTTTTCATACATGTCACTCTTGATTCATTGCACATCCTGGTACACCGTCGGAGACATTCATATAGATTCATACTTTGTTCTAGTATCGAGTTGTAATATTTGAGTTGTAAGTAAATAAAAGTGTGATGATCTTCATTATTAGAGCATTGTCCCATGTGAGGAAAGGATGATGGAGACTATGATTCCCCCACAAGTCGGGATGAGACTCCGGACGAAAAAAAGAGAAAGTCCGTAAAAAAGGGAAGGCCCAAAAAAATGAGAGAAAAAGAAAGAAGGGACAATGCTACTATCCTTTTACCACACTTGTGCTTCAAAGTAGCACCATGATCTTCATGATAGAGAGTCTCCTATGTTGTCACTTTCATATACTAGTGGGAATTTTCATTATAAAACTTGGCTTGTATATTCCAACAATGGGCTTCCTCAAATGCTCTAGGTCTTCGTGAGCAAGCAAGTTGGATGCACACCCACTTAGTTTCTTTTATTGAGCTTTCATACATTTATAGCTCTAGTGCATCCGTTGCATGGCAATCCCTACTCCTCGCATTGACATAAATTGATGGGCATCTCCCTAGCCCATTGATTAGACGTGCCAATGTGAGACTTTCTCCTTTTTTGTCTTCTCCACACAACCCCCATCATTATATTCTATTCCACCCATAGTGCTATGTCCATGGCTCACACTCATGTATTGCATGAAAGTTGAAAAAAGTTTGAGAATACTAAAGTATGAAACAATTGCTTGGCTTGTCATCGGGGTTGTGCCTGATGGGAGCATTTTGTGTGACAAAGATGGAGCATGGCCAAACTATATGATTTTGTAGGGATGAGCTTTCTTTGGCTATGTTATTTTCAGAAGACATAATTGCTTGGTTAGTATGCTTGAAGTATTATTATTTTTATATCAACATTAAACTTTTGTCTTGAATCTTATGGATCTGAATATTCTTGCCACAATAAAGAAAATTACATTGATAAATATGCTAGGTAGCATTCCACATAAAAATTCTGTTTTTATCATTTACCTACTCGAGGACGAGCAGGAATTAAGCTTGGGGGTGCTGATACGTCTCCAACGTATCTATAATTTTTTATTGTTCCATGCTATTATATTATCCATCTAGGATGTTTTATATGCATTTATACTATATGATTTTTGGGACTAACCTATTAACCTAGAGCCCAGTGCCAGTTTCTATTTTTTCCTTGTTTTTGAGTATCGCAGAAAAGGAAAACCAAACGGAGTCCAATTGACCTGAAATTTCACGGAGATCGTTTTTGGACCAGAAGAAGCCCACGGAGTACCGGAGATGGGCCAGAAGAGTCCCGAGGCACACACGAGGGTGGGGGGCGCGCCCCCCTACCTCGTGGCTACCTCGGAGACCCCCCTGACTTGTTCCCGACGCGAAAACCTCTTATATATACTGAAACCTCCAGAAAATAACCTAGATCAAGAGTTCCGCCACCGCAAGCCTCTATAGCCACCAAAAACCAATCGGGACCCTGTTCCCGCACCCTGCCGAAGGGGGGATCCATCACCGGTGGCCATCTTCATCATCCCGGCGCTCTCCATGACGAGGAGGGAGTAGTTCACCCTCGAGGCTGAGGGTATGTACCAGTAGCTATGTGTTTGATCTCTCTCTCTCTCGTGTTCTTGATTTGGCACGATCTTGATGTATCGCGAACTTTGCTATTATAGTTGGATCTTATGATGTTTCTCCCCCTTTACTCTCTTGTAATGGATTGAGTTTTCCCTTTGAAGTTATCTTATCGGATTGAGTCTTTAAAGATTTGAGAACACTTGATGTATGTCTTGCATGTGCTTATCTATGGTGACAATGGGATATTCATGTGACCTACTTGATGTATGTTTTGGTGATCAACTTGCGGGTTCAGTGACCTTGTGAACTTATGCATAGGGTTCGGCACACGTTTTCGTCTTGACTCTCCGGTAGAAACTTTGGGGCACTCTTTGAAGTACTTTGTGTTGGTTGAATAGATGAATCTGATATTGTGTGATGCATATTGTATAATCATACCCACGAATACTTGAGGTGACATTGGAGTATCTAGGTGACATTAGGGTTTTGGTTGATATGTGTCTTAAGGTGTTATTCTAGTACGAACTATTGAATAGATTGATCAGAAAGAATAATTTTGAGGTGGTTTCGTACCCTACAATAATCTCTTCGTTTGTTCTCCGCTATTAGTGACTTTGGAGTGACTCTTTGTTGCATGTTGAGGGATAGTTATATGATCCAATTATGTTATTATTGTTGAGAGAACTTGCACTAGTGAAAGTATGAAACCTAGGCCTTGTTTCCTAGCATTGCAATACCGTTTACGCTCACTTTTATCATTAGTTACTTTGCTGTTTTTATATTTTCAGATTACAAAAACCCATATCTACCATCCATATTGCACTTGTATCACCATCTCTTCGCCGAACTAGTGCATCTATACAATTTACCATGGTATTGGGTGTGTTGGGGACACAAGAGACTCTTTGTTATTTGGTTGCAGGGTTGTTTGAGAGAGACCATCTTCAACCTATGCCTCCCACGGATTGATAAACCTTAGGTCATCCACTTGAGGGAAATTTGCTACTGTCCTACAAACCTCTGCACTTGGAGGCCCAACAACGTCTACAAGAAGAAGGTTGTGTAGTAGACATCATCATATCATTCACATTACTAGCATCACAACAGAGCCAATAGTGTTGTTGTACATGTATACCCGTGGCACCCATCTAAAATCTTGTTGTGCCATGTAGTTTCCCACACTTGTATTCTTTCAATGATGCTTTGTCTTGAACTGATATGATTTCAACCGTGTCTCTATTTTGATTTGGCAAGACAATGTAGTAACCATAGGACATAGATATATGTTTGTTTGATGCTTTTATTATGTACTACTTGGCAATAGAAGACTTGGTAGTTTAATAATGTCCACCTTACTACTAAACCGGTTCACTGAAATGAGTTTCATATACTATATGATAAACATGTTATGTGTCTGCTTGTTTCTTCTTTTAGAATGCTGACGAAATATTGGGGAAGAGTACCTTATTAAGCAATGGTAAAGGAAGTAATGCAGATAAGGTTCAGGATAGTGAGACATCCTTGTTGGTCTCCAACAAAGCTGATAAAACAGCTAAGGAAAACTATCTTGAAGACAGTGAGACAACCCCAAAGTCCTATCTTGGTGTAGTGTTGAGTTACTGGCCACTACCGCTGGCACAAGCTCTTCGAACTCACTGTCTGAATCAGTTCGGTTTTTGAGTCTCAACTACAAGTTGAAAGACATCGATCAGCTATGCTGGAACAAGAAGCCGAAGGACTGCGGAAGTCACTTGAGAATTCAGATTCATACTTTCTGGTGCAACAGCAAGCGTTGGAGGATTTTTAGCGCCAAACAGGAGAAAGCTAATAAGCTTGCTAAGCTTATTGCCAGCATGGTGGATACCCAGGATAACGTTTCTTGAGCTCTTCTGAAGTTGTTTCAGTTATGGACTTGTTTTGTTGTCGTGTTTATTTGCACTGGTGGCCTATTTAGACGGCCAGTGTATGTAGTATGCTGCTTTGTTCCCTATATTTGCACTGGTGGCGAACTTTGATGCCCAGTGGATGTAATATGTGTAATAGCCGTAATAGCCTAGCGCTAGTTGCTTGCTTATTATTTCCTTATTGTCTTGTTTAGTTGTTTGCTTGTAGTCACTGCAGTTCTTTTTCCGCGTTTTTCTAGTGGCCACAATAACCTATTTTTATAAGTAGGCCACAATAACAATGGGCAACATATGGACCATTGTAACCATGATCCTGCTACCTGCTGTAGAGACCATGGGCCTCCTACGGGCCGTAGAATCCTGGGCCTTCTACGGGCCGTATGATCGATTGGCCAAACATGGGTCGTTCTATTCATGGACCAATAACGGTCCGCAAAATGGGTCGTAAACGGGCTAGAGTGGAAATCGTCTGTTTATGGCTCTACCATAACGGGTCGTTAATAGGCCGAAATGTATAACGAGCTTAATTCTATCGACAGACATCACAGGTCGTTAATTGGCCGTATTTGATGACGCTATGAAAACAGCCCAACAGGTTAACGGGCCGACTGTAACCACGGGTTGAATTTGGCCCACAAGCAGAACAGGCGAGTAACGGACCGTAAGTAACCGAATGCAGGAAATGAGCCCAAAAATAAATGGGCCCTTAGAAGGCCGAAAGTTAACACGGGCTGGAAACGGTCCAATGGAATAATGGGCCATTGATGGGTATAAAGCCATACACTGTTCATTATGGGCCAGTTTCACCACGGGCCTTTAATGGGCCTAGAGTTACAAAGGCCCTCGTATGGGATGAAAGACGTCATGGGCCGGAAGTTACAACAGGCTGGAATCATATTGGACGGACCAGATGACACTACTGGGCCTAATTCGGATAGGCATAACGGATCATGAGTTAGTTGGCTGTAAATGGGCTATATGCGAACAGGCCGTTAACAGGGTTTCCGTGGGTCGGCCCGCTACCTTTTGACCAAGTCAAACAGGCCGACCTTTTCACCTGAATGGGACTTTGTTGGGTTGTGCCATGTGTCGGCGTATCATAGGCGCCTCCCGTCCAATGAGTGGATGCCATCTGTCCCAACAGTGAGCCGACACGTGGTTCCTCTGGCCATTGAGAATTTTACACGTGGAAAATCCCCATTGGTCCGGGTTGTTAATGGGTTATCGGATCCAAACTGGAACCCGATAGTTTAACGGCGACCCATTACGGTGGATGCCACGTGTCGGTTACCCTTAATGAAAGCAGTTCCATGACGCGCCGTTTATCATCATGGAAGTGGACACTTCCATGATGCTAATTTTGGTATTGTCATGGAACACTCCTACGACAACACAGGTATGACTATCTTGATTCTGTCATAAAATCGTCATGGATGTACATGCATGACAGAAAGTGTGACCTACTGTGACAAACACGTATCATCACGGAAGTGGTTTTTTTGTAGTGCATCATATATGCAAATTCGTCACTGAAATGCTTGTTAGTGCAACTAAAGATAATATCATCAACATATATTTGGCATATGAATAGTTCACCATCATAAGAGAGTAGGGTGATAACCCACAAGTATAGGGGATCATTTCTAGCCTTTTTCGATAGATAAGAGTGTCGAACCCAACGAGGAGCTAAAGGTAGAACAAATATTCCCTCCAGTTCTATCGACCACCGATACAACTTTACGCACACTTAAGATTTTCTTTACCTAGAACAAGAATAAAACTAGAAGTACTTTGCGAGAATAAAACTATGAATAAATTGCAAGATAATAAAACAAGATAGCTATTGTCACACAAGAAAGTCATTTGTCCCTAGGTGATCGATAGCTAGACCGGTGATCATTATTGCAATTTTATATGAGGGAGAGGCATGAGCTAACATACTTTCTCTACTTGGATCATATGCACTTATGATTGGAACTATAGCAAGCATCCACAACTACCAAAGATCATTAAGGTAAAACCCAACCATAGCATTAAGTATCAAGTCCTCTTTACTCCCATACGCAATAGCCCACTTACTCGGGTCTGTGTATTCTGTCACTCACGCCACCCACTATAAGCGAATTATGAACGTATTGCAACACCCTACAGCGGGGATCCCTCATGTTTGCGCGACATGGAGGGCACCATAGGACAACACCAAAATAAAACATACAACTCACACCAACCACGATCATCTATCAACCCATAGGACAAAACGGATCTACTCAAATATCGTAAGATAGCCATAGATCATTGGGAACTAATATATAGCGTTGAGCACCATGTTTAAGTAGAGATTACAGCGAGGAGAAGGGGTGTTACATCGCTGCATAGAGGGGGAGAGAGTTGGTGTTGACGGCGGCAAGGTTGTTGATGTAGATCGCCGTCACGATCCTTGCCCCGGTGGACTCTGGCGCCACCGGGAGAGAGGGGGAGAGAGCCCCCCTCCTTCTTCTTCTTTCTTGGCCTCCCCCCTAGATGGGAGGAGAGTTCCCCCTCTGGTCCATGGCCTCCATGGCGTCGGAGGGGCGGGTGCCCCTTCGAGATTGGATCTATCCCTCTATTCTCTTCTGTTTCGCGCTCTCGTTTTCTGGCTTAAAACCGTTTCTTATATTCCCGGAGATCCGTGACTCCGATTGCGCTGAGATTTTAACACGAATTTTTTCGGATATAAGCTTCCCTGCGCCCGAAGTAGAGCTCCAACCGACTTACGAGGATGGCACAACCCACCACCATGCACTAGGGGGCTAGGGCGCGCTCTGGTCTCTCGTGGTGGCTGTGGGCCCCCGTTTGCGTTGATTCCACCTCCCAAAAATCACAAATATTCCAAAATAATTATCTGTAAATTTTTATCGCATTTGGACTTCGTTTGATATGGATACTCTGGAAAACAAAAAACATGCAACAAACAGGAACTGGCACTGGATCAATATGTTAGTCCAATAAATCATATAAAATCATGCCAAAAATATGTGAAAGTTGTATAATATTGGCATGAAACAATCAAAAATTATAGATATGACGGAGACGTGTCATAGGGTCAAGTGAACCGGGTTTGAAACCTTTTTTCTTCAAGAATTCCTTCAAAGTATCATACCAAGCCCGTGGGGCTTGCTTGAGGCCATAGAGAGCCTTGTTCAGTCTGAAGAGTTTGCCAGGATGCTTTGGATCCTCAAAAACCTGGTGGTTGAGCAACATATACTTCTTCCTCAAGCTTACCATTGAGGAATGCACTTTTCACATCCATTTGATATAAGAGAATATTGTGATGGTTAGCATATGCAAGCAATATACAAATAGCTTCAAGTCTAGCAACAAGTGCAAATGTTTCACCGAAATCAATACCCTCAACCTGTGTGTAGCCTTGTGCTACAAGACGGGCCTTATTTCTTACCACTTGGCCATTTTCATCTTGCTTGTTGTGGTAGGTCCACTTAGTGCCGATGATATTGTGCTTGCGTGGATCTTGATGATTCACAAGCTCCCACATATTGTTGAGCTCGAATTTTTGCAGTTCTTCTTGCATGGCTTGAATCCACTCAGGCTCCAGAAATGCTTCATCAACTTTGGTGGGCTCTGTGATAGAGACAAATGCAAAATGCCCACAAAAGTTAGCTAGATGTGAAGCTCTTGAGCAAGTGAGCGGAACAGGAGCATTGATATTGTCGAGGATCTTCTCAATCTGCACTTGATTAGCCACTCGTGGATGAGCTGGACGAGGGCCTTGTTGAGGTTGAGCATTTTCGTCGGAGTCATTTTCTTCCGGGGTAGAAGTTTCTTCATGATGGGGAATGATCACATCTTCTTAAGCTATCTCTTCACTCGGCACTATTTCACCAGTGCCCATCAGCTTGATAGATTCCTCGGGAGGCATTTCATCTAGCACAGGAGGTAGGTGCTCTTGTTGCGAGCCGTTAGTTTCATCGAACCGCACATCTACAGTTTCAAACACCTTGTTGTGATAGGTGTTGAAGACTCTATAGGTGTGCGAGTCCTTTTCGTAACCAAGCATAAAACCCTCATGTGCTTTTGGTGCAAATTTGGAATTATGATGTGGATCTCTAATCCAACATTTAGCACCGAAGACTTAGAAATAACTTACATTGGGCTTTTTATCAGTGAGGAGCTCATATGAAGTCTTCTTTAGGAATTTGTGAAGATGTACCCGATTGATGATGTGACAAGCAGTATCAATTGCTTCAGGCCACCATCGACGAGATATCTTGTATTCATCAAGCATAGTGCGGGCCATCTCAATGAGTGACATGTTCTTGCACTCAGCAATTCCATTCTGCTGAGGAGTATAAGGAGCAGATAGCTCATGAGTGATACCAAGTTCGTCAAGATAGTCATCAAGGCCCGTGTTCTTGAACTCGATGCCGTTGTTGCTTCTGATATGCTTGATCTTGATGCCATAATTCGTCATGGCACGGTTTGCAAATCGTCTGAAAACACCCTGCACTTCAGTCTTGAAGGTAATGATAGGCACTCACGTGTAACAAGAATAATCATCAACTATGAAGAATCCATGAAGTGATGCTGCATTGGTTAGTGTGGCATAATGAGTAGAACCAAAGAGATCCATATGAAGTAATTCAAAGGGACAAGTAGTGGTCATGATTGTCATCACGGAGTGCTTGGATCTGGTCATCTTTCCAACCTCACAAGCACCGCAAAGGTGATCTTTGACGAATTTGACGCCCTCGACACCAATGATGTGCTTCTTCTTCACAAGTGTGCTCAAATTCCTCATGCCAGCATGTCCAAGTCATTGATGCCATAGCCAACACTCTGAAGCTTTTGCCAGTAGACACGTGGCCGGTTGAGGACCTAGAGAGAAATCAACAATATAGAAATCACCACTCCTAAAGCCTTCGAAGACTTTGGATTGTCAGATTCCATTAGCACAATGCATCTATATTTGCCAAAGATGACAATCATATCAAGATCACAAAGCATTGAGACGGACATTAGGCTGTATCCTAGGGACTCGACAAGCATCACTTTTTCCATGTGTCAATCCTTTGAGATAGCAACCTTACCTAGACCAATACCTTGCATTTTCCTTTGTCATCGTAGGTGATATGCTTCAGATGAGACAAAGCAAAGGGAGCATCAGTGAGGAGATTCCTGTCACCAGTCATGTGATTGGTGCAACCACTGTCTAGAACCTATTCAGTAGCTTTGGGAGTACCATCATGTAGAAGCATTAGTCTCACTTACAAATTCATATACTTCAGTTCAAGAATATGATGATCAAATCCATCAGTGAATTTCATCAGTAAGCATATAACTAGCAGCATAGGGATGTGTGAAATGAAGAATTCATTTCATCCTAATTAGCTTGCATCCAACAAGCATTATGTTAGGCCTTCAGCAAATTCATCAGACATTTATTGTGTCTGAAGACCTGACCCTGTAGAAGAGATTAGTTCTTCTTATTAACCACCCACATCTGAATGGGTGGCTGAGAAGCAATATAAAGCAATGCATTGATAGAGAACTTAGGCATTGAAGAATATGGATTTCTCTTCACAGGAGGAGTGTAGTACTCATAAGAATATGTAGAGAAATTCTTAGCAGTTTTGTGCACATAGTGAATTGAGGAAAAATGCACATATTCATCATATCGCCGTCTGTTTCCTTGCATAGAAGTGTTAGTACGAGCATGATTTGGCCTGCATTCATTTGACGACTTTGGTCCAGGTGACGAATTTGCCCTGGGTTTGTTCCTTTTCTTCGGTGGTGTCATGATGACATTCACCTGAAGGTTTCGAAGAACACTTTTGGGCACCCAGATTTTCTTCACTAGGGGACCATTCCTGCAATTAGTACCAACAAATCTAGCAAATACTTCACCATTCTGATTTTTGAATAGCTTATAGTTGTAGGCAAATGACTCATCAGAAGAATGTGGAGTATCAGAATTGTAGCTAGATAGAGTCGATGGATCAACTGGAGGTCCTTTTGTAGCAACCCATGTGGTTTTGGGATACTGCTCAGGTTTCAATAAGATCCATCTGTGTTCAGCTTTCTCTCAAAAGTAATACCCTCTTTCCTAGGGTTCCTGTTCAAAATCTACTTGTTGAGCACATCACAGAGAGTTTGGTGTCCTTTGAGGCTTTTGTACATGCATGTGATGTATAATTGCTTCATACATGCATTTTTGTTAGTGACACTAGTGGTCTCCTCAGATGAGGGAATTGAAACCACAGAGACATTTGAAGATATAGCAGCAGTTGAAGCATTTGAACTTTCAGCTAAAGAATTTGCATTACCACGTTCAAGGCATTTTAAGCATGGAGCAACAAATTCTTCCTGAGCGGTGCTGATATGTTGGGAAAGTAATGAATTATTGTCTTTCTGAAGATCAACATGAGACGATCTCAGCTTCTCGAGTTCTTGCTTCCTTTGAAGAAATCCATATGACAGCTTCTCGTGTGCAGATGAGAGGGGCACATGACTACTTTCAAGTTTGTCATATTTTGACTGTAGACGCTCAAGGTCTTCTGTCAGAATTTGAGATTGTTACATTTCATCGTTCAACAGATCGTCACTTTATCTAACAGTTTGTGAATCCTTTCCATGGCAGTTTGTTGCTTTGCAACAATTGTAGCAAGTTTGGAATAGCTAGAAGTCATGTTTTCGTCAGATTCACCTTCACTTGAAGAAGATGAAGATGGCTTGAGTACCTTAACGCCTTTGGCCATGAGGCATGTTGCTAAAGACGATGAGTCTGGATCATACGTCATGGACTTGAGAGATTCCTTGAACTCGAGGAACCAGGGATCCTGACGAGTGCGGTGACCTTCATAGATGTGAGAGATCCTGTCCCAAATGAGCTTGGCGTTGGCTAGGTGCATGATCCGCCTGAACTCATCTCTGGATAAGCTAGATTAGATGATATCTCTCGCCCAGATATCCAGCCGAGTATACTTGTGAATGTCATCAGCATGTGCCATCTTGCATAGATCGGTAAGACCAATCTCAATGACAGTCCACAACTCGCTGTTTGTCGATAGGAGACGCTTCCTCATCATGAATTTCCACTTGGGATAGTCATCACCATCAAAGATGGGGCACACAGCGGACACTTGCTTCATACATGCAGTCGCATGACTAAAACTCCAGGTGGTTAAACCAAAATCACACAGAACAAGGGAGTATCTTGCTCTGATACCAATTGAAAGCACAGGTTATCTCCTAGAGGGGGTGATGGGAGATTTTTAGAAATTCGTCAAACGCTGAAGAATTTGACGAAGATCAGAATGAAGAAATAGAAACACAAGGGAAATTAAGTCATCACAGAATCAAAGTACATGCAATCAGAATGCAGAAGAGTGAAGAACATGCAATCATACAGTCATACAAGCATGAAGAATATGGAGAAATGAAAGATAGTGTGATGAAATTCTTCATTTCAAATTCGTCAGAGCATAGATCACAAATTCTTCAGCGGCGGAATAATGTAAGAGAGGGTGAGG
Source organism: Triticum aestivum (assembly GCF_018294505.1). NCBI lineage: Eukaryota > Viridiplantae > Streptophyta > Magnoliopsida > Poales > Poaceae > Triticum > Triticum aestivum. The sequence goes on along the minus strand of NC_057814.1, from coordinate 403,063,247 downwards.
AATTTGAAACCAGGTTGGCTCGGTGAAGACAATGCAATTTGGTAGACAAGTTCCAATTGCTGCATCAACTGTCCGTCTGGTTGAGGCGGCTGACTCGCAACTCAGAGGATACACAGTCCTCACCGTATTCCTCTTGAGCTAAGGTCACTTAGTCCTCGTCCAATCACTCGTGGTAAGTCTTCAAGGTAGACTTCCAAAACCTTCACAGACTTGTTCACCGGCACACCACAATGACTCTTGGTGTACTCAGGACTTGACCCTAACCGTCTGGAAGAATGACAGTCTTCAAAGGTAATAGGCGTCGGATCACACAGATCAATCTCTTCAGTGATGCTCAATCACTTTGGCTCTGGGTTTTTCCTCACTTAGGATTCTCTCAAAGTCGTCAAAGGATGGGTTGCTCTCAAATGAAAAGTGACAAGTTCTCTCGGAGCAGCCAACCAACAAGTGGTTGTGGGGGGTGGCTATTTATAGCCAGGGCAACCCGACATGAATTGTTATAAATGCCCTTCTCTGATTCAGCCGTTGTTAGGATAATGATCCACTCGACAGCTGGCACGTGGCGCGGCAACGGTCGGAATTTGAACTCTCAAATTCATCGGGGCACTCAATTTCCTCACTTTTAGGCAGATCGCACTGGTGAACTCCTAACTCCTCAGCATGACCAAAATCGTCAGTGACTAGATGAACTTCGTCGCTGTAGCTAGCAAATGCGTCAGCTGTACTGGAGATTTCCAAAGGCTTCACTCGAAGCGGCTTTTTTGTATGGGTTTGAGTAATTTTGAGCATCACTTTGGAAATGTGAATTATGTTTCACCTAGACCCCTTTAACAGTACGGTTTTTCCTACGACTCAAATAGGAAGAAAAGAAACTATAAAAACAAATGTCTTCAAACTTCAAAGTCTTCATATCAATTTCTTCAAAGGCCACAACAAACTTTTAGGCCATGCCAATTTCATCACCAGATTCTTCACCTAAAGAAATCCATTTTTAGGGGTCGTCATCCATGTGTTAAACCAAATCTTCAGGGACTCTATCTCCTATGTATACTCACAAACACATTAGTTCCTCAACCTATTTGTCTTCAATACTCAAAAACTACTAAGGGGGCACTTGATGCACTTACAATTACCACAATTCATCGACGAACAAGTTCTTAACTTCAACACCTAAAAATGATAATAAACATAAGATGGAGCCTCTTCACTAGTTCCTCGTCGGGCCTTTCCCCTTTCGTTCGTCAGTGTAGTTGTAGGTGTCCGCGGCTGGTGGAGGATCTTGGTCGTTGGAGGAGGTGGTGGAGCTGTGGTCGTTGCGGTCGTCGGAGTCGAAGAGGACGATCAAGCCCTTCATCCGGTGGACGGTCCTGTCCTGCTGCCTCTTCAACTCGGCGACCCGAGCCGCCTCCGCTGTTGCCTCCTTCCCGCTCCTACTCCGACTACTCTATGCCTAGCCAGAGCGCCTTTGCGTCCTTCCATCGGAGGCAGCGAGCATTTGTCTCCGCCGTCATCAGTGACTGGAGGTAGACCCAAGCAAGGAGCCGCTCGTCCTCATCGGGCTCTACCGGTATCCCGCGCTGACGGCCCGCTCCGCCGCTTCCTTCTCCCTTACCCGCTGCCTCTCGCGGCGGGTGGCCCCACCTCCGATTTCGGAGTGCGCATGCGGGCCGGCGGCACTGGGATTAGCACCCGCCGCTGCCCGCGCGGAAGAGCGGCCAGCGGGGGAAGGGGACGACGCGGGGCGGTGTGGATTGCATTGTCCTGCCGGAGCTCAGCGCTGGCTGGGAGAGTCCAACTCCAGCGTCCGCGTTGCACCGGCATGGGAGCTGCGGTGACGCTGCAGATCCGGAGTTGCCCCCCAGTGTCCATCTTGGACTGCTCCAAGGCAATGCGGAGGGCCATCTCCTCGTCGACGTCGAGGTTGGAGCTGGAGTGGCCGTCGAAGCTCAACATTGCGCCAGAGTGGATCAGAACCGGAGAGGGAGAGCAGAGGATGGAGCGAGAGAGGGGAGTGACTGAGCTAGGGTTCCGAGCGAGCAGCCGGATGGGGTTTTTGTGGGACAACCGTGGGGTTAGTGGTGGGTCGTGCCTGTTAGCACCGACGTGGCAGACGCTCTCGGGCGTGCCCGGGCCGCCCTACATTTGGGCTAGATATGAGGGGCACCAGACTGCCCAGGCGTTTGAGGCCGGTTTGAGGCGTTCTGGTGGGTTAATCTTTTGTGACCGATCAGCCCTCCCGTGCATTTGAGACGGGTTTAGGGGACCCGACTATAGATGCTCTAACAACATTCATGAAGTGGGAGCGAGGAAATTAGCAATAGAGGCGCTCCAGAATCCTATTCCGCCCATCATCACTATATAAACGAGAGGGAGACACTCGTTGTGAAGGAGTCGAAACATTTTCCTACACAACCATCATCATCCCCCATCGCAACTGCCACACAAAGGTCGTCACATATTCATAGCCATCTCCACCTCCATAACCATTTCCATTAGACTTGTAACTGAGGTTATGTTGCGATCATCGAGATTTTAAGACTTTCAGTCATTCGTCTTCAAATAACTCTTTTTATACAATGCAATGTGCTTGTGATTCAACCCCGATATGTGAGTAATCCCCTCACGCAATGTGTCGGGGCGTACCCTCGTAATCCCGTAGGCCCGTCTATGCGTAAGCGGTTTACTTTAATTAACTTTACTCTAATGTTATTGTGAAGCTATTTTGTCTAGTGACTCTACCTCGATCCCAGGGCTCGTCGATATCCGAGACACGGAACACAAAGAAGCACATAGCAATGTTCTATTAAGTTCATTGCATAATCTTTCGTTTTTATTAGTGTTACTTTGTTTTGTTATCTTTTTAGGTCTATTGAAGCTCCCATGGACTTAGCACGGTAAAAGGAACCAAGTTGAGGCCAAACTAAAGAAGTTGCAAGCACCAAATTTGGATTTTCTGGAAAGTCTGACAAAATGAGGTTCCCAAAGAGCCTAATTTTGATATACAAAACCTTGAGGTTATCAGGATCGTCCATACGGATTCAATGAGCCCAAGAACGCCCAAATCGGAATTTGTATGAGAAAATGTTGATAGAGATACGAAACAACACAGGTAGGTCCAGAGGAGAAGATGGTGCGTTGTACGAACCGGGATGCTTGTACCACTGCTCATACCACCTAATCCTTGTTGCAAATTTGGTTGTAACTTCCATAAGTCTTCACCAATTTCATCCTCGTTTGTTACCATGTGATCCTTGGACATCAAGTAAGGTATTTTTTTAGGGAAAAAAATCAAGTAAGGTATTGGGAGAGGTTGGGACTCTTCTAGAGCCTTTGATTCAAAGGGGAGGAGGAGGATCCATGAAGAAGACCCGTGGAGGCCGGCAATATATACACCAACACCCCTAGCCGCCTATGAAAAGGGGGGAGAGGATCCACGAGCAAGACCCATGGAGATCGGACAGATCGGACGATGGGAGAGCCCGAGGGAGCCATCCGTGGGAGGCCACTGCGAAAAGGGCGGTGCGGAGGGCCTTCTCATCGAGCCGTGCACACGCGTCTGCCGGCGGGCACGAGCGACACACCCCGCTCAGTTTCAAAGGTTGTTGACAAGCGGGTCCGCATGGCCCGTCGCACGGGAGCGGACATGCCGGGGGAAGAACCCTAGAAAGGCAGCCGTGGCACGTCACTGCGAAACGAACGATGCTAAGGGCACTCTCGGCCGCGAAACCCCAGAAGGCGGGTACTCCAGCATCCTTTATAGGTGTATTGTCATGTACAATTCAAAGAAAAAAAAAGATGGCCGCACTGTATACAAAATGTACCTAGAAATCTGAGTATGTAGATCTTTGAACCAACTATGTGATGCTTAACTGCAACCAAATTGCAATTCCCTCCGTTTCATAATTCTTATCGTTATTTTAGTTTCCGACCAACTGCAAATCGTGTTGTATATATACACTGTTGATGTTGTGCAGCAACGTTGTGGCATTTCGCTAAATTCAGGCTACCTCTCCATTTTTTTGCTCCCAAATGGGGCGTCCGTTGCATCTAGGCGAACTTGGCGAGCTCGACAGCGAAGGCAGCGGCGTGAGGCTCCTCGACGCAGCAGAGCACCACCCGGATGCCCCCACGCTTTGGCGCCGGCGGCCTGACGTAATTGAGCGACGCGACGAAGTTGACGTGGTCGTTGAGCGGGAACACGTACCCGGGAGCGCCGAAGCCGTGGTCCACCTCGTGGAAGCCGACGCGGCTCCAGTCGAGTAAATTGCACAGAAGTACCACAATTAAGACATTGAAAGCAGATTGGTACCAAGATTGCTAATTTTTACGTGTCAGTACCAAGATTGGGACTAGCCGTTGCAAAAAAGACTAAAAGCTCGTTTTGTACGTATTGACACTAAAGCTGACCGATTGGGCCCGCCCGTCAGGCGCCACGCTGGCCAGGGATCTTGCGCTGGAACTCGAGGGCGTCGTCGGAGAAGCCGCAGAGCGCCGAGTGGCGGAGGAACTCCTGGAAGCCGACCTTGAGGTGGTCAGGCGCCTTGTAGCAGGCGAAGTCGACGAGGTAGACGGGGCGGGGGCGGGTGAGCACGTACACGGTGGCGCCGAAGACGAGGACGGCGGAGAGGACGAGCACGGAGATGAGGTTGTACTGGAGGTGCAGCCAGAGCTGGCGGAGGTCGTCGGGGTCGGTGCGGCCGGCCTCGAGGACGATGACGGCCATGAGCGGCAGCAGCAGCAGCGTGATGAGGTGGGTGATGAGGTAGTGGTACCCCAGCTTCACGTACTTGAGGTTCACGCTCTGGAGGAAGTCCGGCAGCCGCCGGTGGCTCGGCGTGGTCGCCGCCGTCTCCGCCTCCGTCGCGGCCGCGGCCGGCGGCGGAGCGATGCCTCCGTTCATCGCCCCCCCTCCCCGGATCGCGCGCGCGGCTAGATCTGGATGCGGAATCTGGACTGGGCAGTCAAAGGTGGATGGCTGGGTGGATGCCGATGCGTGGACCTCGTGCGGGGGGGGGGGGGAGGCGTTACTGGTGGTGCTCGACGACGCGCGCGTGCTGGGGCGGGGGCGGGAGGAGAGCGACGGTGGCCGGCGGGAGGGAGGCGGCGCGGTGGTGCGGGAACGGTCGGTGCCGGCTGGTGGGGGGAGCGAATCCGGCGGCGGCGGAGCAGGAGGCGGAGGCCGTTGTTCAGGCGACACGCGCACTGGCCAGCGTGGCGCCTGACGGGCGGGCCCAATCGGTCAGCTTTAGTGTCAATACGTACAAAACGAGCTTTTAGTCTTTTTTGCAACGGCTAGCCCCAATCTTGATACTGACACGTAAAAATTATCAATCTTGGTACCAATCTGCTTCCAATACCCCAATTGTGGTACTTCTGTGCAATTTACTCGCTCCAGTCTGACACCGTCACCGTGCTGTAGTCCAGCGGCACGTCGTAGTGATCGACGCCGCGCATCCAGCCGGCAAACTGCGCTGGGACAGCCTCCTTCGCCTTACGTACCGCGCCGACGACCTCCGCCAGCGACGCCTCCCGGCCGTACCTAGAATATCAGAGGCCCTATGCGAATCAAAATTTAGGCCCTGATGTTCGAAAGAGTGGATTAAAATGTATAGTTTCTTAATCACTATAGCAGTATAATTTTCATGTAGACTTACACCACCGGATACACAAGTTCAAGAAAGAACAACGAACTGGATGTACTATTCTACTACTATAAAGTAATAGAAGAATAGGGTGCTAAGAACTGCCACAACCATCGAATCTAGCAGGACTCTGTAGTTGTAGATCATGAGAGACTGCACATAAAACTCCGATGGGTGATTTGTCAGTCACTGACAAAGCAGATGCACAAGAGCACATGAGAATTGAGAGGAAAACTCCCCAATATATAGAAGATTGGAGTACACCAGTTTGTTGCCACTAATAACTTTCTTTTGGGGAAATCGTGAAGCATTAGCCCCAATGAGGATTGTACAAGAATCGAGACGAGGAGGAAATGACTGGTCAATGAGTTAATTTAGAGTTTGTGAGCATTGAGAGAGAGAGGGGGGAAGGGAGGGCGCTGGGAGTAATTGATTGATCGGGATTGGAGGTTGCATGGGCCTTGGGCTGTGATATTTCCATCATTTTTGTTTGCTCTAGTTAATGCTTTTGTTTAACACATTAATTACCTAGAATGGGAGGCCCTCCAATTTTTGGGGCCCTGTTCAACCCCTCCAGTTGCACCTGCTAACATACGGCCTTGCCACTAATGACTTTCTTTTGGGGAAATCGTGAAGCATTAGCCCCAATGAGGATTGTACAAGAATCGAGATGAGGAGGAAATGACTGGTCCATGAGTTGATTTAGAGTTTGTGAGCATTGAAAGAGAGGGGGGGGAGCTCCTCGTCGGCGCCCTCAGCGCCGCTTAGGCCACCTGGCGACCGAAGGCAAGCGGTAATGGGCCGGCCCAGCATAGCTCGCTAAAAAAAGGACAAAAAAGAGCTCATATATTTTGCGAGTAGTGGGATTTGAATCATGATGCGAACGCTGAAGCACTAGACGCAACAACCACCGCGCCTGACTGCCTTTGATGTTATCAACACGAAAACACACACTACGAGACCCGTGGTTCAGTCCCAGTATAATTTATTTGAAAAAAATCGAAATATGAAAAAGAATTCACGAATTTGAAAAAAGTTCATCGATTTTAAAAATAACTTCATCACTTTTGAAAAAAGTTCATTGATTTTGATAAAAAAAGTTCACAAATTTGAAAAGAGTTCACCGGATTTGTAAAAAAAGTTCATCAATTTCGATCAAAAAGTTCACAGATTTAAAATAGTTCATCAATTTTGATAAGGAAAGTTCACAAATTTGAAAAGAGTTCACGGAATTTTGAAAAAAAGTTCATGGGTTTGAAAAAAGTTCAGCAAATTTCGATAAAAAAGTTCAATTCTTTGAAAAAGGCTCACGGATTTTCAAAAAAAGTTCACGGATTCAAAAACTTCATTAGTTTTGAGGAAAAAGTTCAAGAATTGGGAAAATGTTCACTGGAGTTTTCTTTAAAATCATGCATTTAAGAAAAAGAAAGGAACAAGAAAAGGAAAAAGGGGAAAGAAAAAGAAAAAGAAGATGCAATAAAAGAATAAAAAGGATGTTGCAAATCGCAGGAAAGTACTTGCGTACTTAGCTATTAGGAGGGAGGTCACAAGGTCGCGAGTTCGAGTTTCCACGGCGCACAGGTTTTTTCAGTTTGAAACATAAAAAATAGGTATAAATGGGCCGGCCCATCGCGCAGGGAGGGTATGCGCCCGTTTGCCAAAACGCCTAAAACGGGCGCTTAAGGCGCCGAATAGGGTTTGCCGGCGGGGGGGGGGGGGGGGGGCGCTGGGAGTAATTGATTGATCGGAATTGGAGGTTGCATGGGCCTTGGGCTGTGATATTTCCATCATTTTTGTTTGCTCTAGTTAATACTTTGTTTAACACATTAATTACCTAGAATGGGAGGCCCTCCAATTTTTGGGGCCCTGTTCAACTGCTCCACTTGCATCTGCTAACATACGGCCTTGCGGACGGCCTTGCCTGCCATAGTGACGCACGCCAGGTACGCACAGTTGCCGTAGTAGCCGTCCACCGCCGGCAGCACACCACGGAGCAGGTGTCGCGTGCCGGCGGCGAAGGCGATCCGGACAGCGGCGTCGTCAGGGAGCGCTGATGCCAGCGCCAGCGCGCGGCACTTGAACACTACGGCCATTACCGCGTCAAAGGTGGAGCAAACCTCTCCCCTCGATGTCGCGGCAGCCTGCTTGAACTCGTCCTTGATGCGAGCGATGCTCTCCGCCGATATGTCGGCCACCTGGGTCACGAGCCTGAACTCCGTGAGCTGAGGCGGCGGCCCGCTGGGAGGGTCTGGGATCGCGTCGCGGTCCCACACAGGAGTCACTGACGGCACCTGGAGCCCCCGCGCTCCCTCCCCCACCGCCGTGAGGAATTGCGCCGCGCCCTGGCCGTCGAACACCGCCTGGCTGAAGCTGATCCTGACGGCGAAACCACCGCATAAGTTGAGAGAGAGTTGCATCTTTTTATAAGGTGAGCTCTTCTATCACTTGTATGAGCATAAGAAGAGGAGACCTACACGCACGCTCCGCCTCGCTCGCCTTGCCACGCCACGCCTCGTCATGACGCGCTGCCGGTTGCGGGATTGAGCCGAGCCGAGGACAGAGCTATGCACGTTGTCTATATTTTTGCTGCTCAGGAAAAATTAATGAGTTATTAATTAATAATTAACGGACGCGTTAATTATTGAACCGTTTCCGATTCTTTTGGATCGTGACGACTCGAACGTGGGGTTTACTCCCACGACCTGCCCGGCCCGCACTATATAGTCAGGCAAACGTCTACCCTAGCCGCCGCCGCTTCGTATGGTTTCTCGCCACCGTTCCAGATCATTGTGCCGCCAAGCAAGTCTTCTCCATCCCTCCTTTCGGCGTGCACCGGGAGAAGGGACAGCAGGCCTCCGGAACCCCGCCTCTCGTGATCCTGTACGGGAGAGGGGCGATCAGATTTTTGGGGAGCGCACTCGCGCGACTGCTGGCAGCGAAGACTTCGCGAACGACGACTTCTTCCCCGACCTTGGCAACCTCATCCTCGACGACATGGGCGACAACGTCAACGCCGGCGGTGCTGCTCCCGCTGCACCGTATGTGATTCTATCCTTCCTGTTCGAGCTCGTGGTAGAATTCATGTTTCTAGTGTGTGCCCTAGATGTGATCTGTAAATCTGCTATGCTAGTTCGCATGATTAGTTTAATCACTGCTACTGTAGTCATGATTTATCTTCTGTTTCTTCGGATTAAATCTCGTAGTAATTTGCTCATATTTCCAGCAATGCAAAAACCTGATTATAGGCAATTTACTCCGAGTGGTTTTGCTGCGCATCTGAAGCCGCCTGCCTTTAAGGTGGCGCAATATAAGAGGTGGCGCATGAGAGCAGTCTACTGGTTTCAGACCATGGGCTGCTATGACGCCACCAAGGGCAAGCTTGAGGGTGATCTCAATCCAGCACAGCTGGAAGGTATTGAGAAGATCGATAACCTTTTAAAAGGCGCTCTTCTGAGTGTTCTTGATGAGACTTCGCGAACGACGACTTCTTCCCCGACCTCGGCAACCTCATCCTCGACGACATGGGCGACAACGTCAACGCCGGCGGTGCTACTCCCGCTGCACCGTATGTGATTCTATCCTTCCTGTTCGAGATCGTGGTAGAATTCATGTTTCTAGTATGTGCCCTAGATGTGATCTGTTCATCCGCTATGCTAGTTCGCATGATTAGTTTAATCTCTGCTACTGTAGTCATGATTTATCTTCTGTTTATTCGGATTAAATCTCGTAGTAATTTGCTCATATTTCCAACAATCCAAAAACCTGATTATAGGCAATTTACTCCGAGTGGTTTTGCTGCGCATCTAAAACCGCCTGCCTTTAAGGGGGCGCAATATAAGAGGTGGCGCACGAGAGCAATCTACTGGTTTCAGACCATGGGCAGCTATGACGCCACCAAGGGCAAGCCTGAGGGCGATCTCAATCCAGCACAGCTGGAAGCTTTTGAGAAGATCGATACCCTCTGTAAAGGCGCTCTTCTGAGTGTTCTTGATGACTCCATTGTGGATTCGTATATGTCGTGATGAGCGCCCTGTTGTACAACAGGCTCATGAGATACAGTCGCTCGCAAAAGAACTTGAGTACTTCAAGTGTGTGTTGCCGGACAAATTTGTTGCTGGAGGCATCATTGCCAAGCTTCCACCTTCATGGAAAATTTTTGCTACTTCCGAAACACAAGAGACAGGAGTTTTCCGTTGCGGTTCTCATTGGTACTCTTGATGTTGAAGAGAAGGCGAGAGCAAAGGACACACGTGCTCGAGTTGCTGAGGGAGGTTCTAGTGCCCACATGGTACAGAAAAAGAACTTCCAGCCCAACAAGTTCAAAAATAACAAGAACAAAACTCGGGGCAAAGGCAAGTTTGATACAAAGAGCAAGCCATCACATTCTACCAACTTCAAGAAGAATTCTCATAAGAAGGGGAAGGGACTTTGCCATGTCTGCAGTGATCCTAATCACTGGGCTCCGGAGTGTCCTAACCGCTTTGAGGAGCGCGAACATGAGAAGAGCGGCAAGTCCGCTAATGTTGTCATCGGTGATACTGATATGAAGGAATCAGGGTACGGTATTTTTCCTACCATCCTTTCAGTATTTCAATCCCCTGATTGGTTAATTGACACCGGTGCCAATGTACATGTTTGTGCTGACGCCTCCATGTTTTCTTCTTACCAGGCAACAGGGACTTCACCCGTGCTGATGGGGAATGGGTCACATGCCATCGTTCGAGGTGTTGGTACGGTCGATCTGAAGTTTACTTCGGGGAAGACCGTGCGTCTGAAGAACATTCATCATGTGCCGTCCATCAATAAAAATCTCGTTAGCGGTTCCCGTTTATGCCGAGATGGTTTTAAGTTGGTTTTCGAATCCAATAAAGTTGTAATTTCTAAGTATGTACAATTTGTTGGAAAAGGCTATGAGAGCGGAGGCTTGTTCCGCCTATCTTTGTCAGATATTTGCACTAAAGTTATTAATAATGTTTGCCACAATAATGAGTCTGATATTTGGCATTCACGACTTTGTCATATTAACTTTGGTTCCATGACGCGGCTAGCCAATATGAATTTAATTCTGAAAATCTCTACTGTCAAAGGCTCCAAGTGCCAAGTATATGTGCAAGCTAAGCAACCTCATAAGTCCCATAAGACTACAGAGGCAAGAGACTTGGCGCCACTAGAGTTTATACATTCTGATCTTTGTGAGATGAATGGCGTGTTGACAAAAGGTGGAAAGAGATACTTCATGACGTTGATTGATGACTCCACTAGATATTGTTATGTGTATCTTCTGAAATCAAAAGATGAGGCTTTAACTTTCTTCAAAAACTATAAAGCTGAGGCAGAGAACCAACTTGTCGAAAAATTAAACGGCTTAGGTCCGATCGTGGTGGAGAGTATTTTTCCAATGCATTTGACCTGTTTTGTGCGGAACATGGTATAATCCATGAGAGGACGCCTCCCTACTCACCTCAGTCAAATGGGGTAGCCGAAAGAAAGAACCGAACTCTAACTGATATGGTTAACACCATGTTAGACACATCGGGTCTTTCCAAGGAATGGTGGGGGGAGGCGCTAATGACTGCGTGTCATGTCCTAAACCGAGTTCCCACAAAGCATAAGACCATGACTCCATTTGAGGAATGGAAAAGGAAAAGATTGAAACTCTCTTACCTACATACTTGGGGTTGTTTGGCGAAAGTCAATATACCAATTCCCAGGAAGCGCAAGCTTGGACCAAAAACCGCGGATTGTGTTCTTCTGGGCTATGCTTTTCATAGCATTGGCTATAGATTTTTGATAATAAAATCTGAGGTATCTGATAACCCACAAGTATAGGGGATCAATTGTAGCTTCTTTCGATAAGTAAGAGTGTCGAACCCAACGAGGAGCTAAAGGTAGAACAAATATTCCCTCAAGTTCTATCGACCACCGATACAACTCTACGCAAGCTTGACGTTCGCTTTACCTAGAACAAGTATGAAACTAGAAGTACTTTGTAGGTGTTGTGGGATAGGTTAGCAAGAATATAAAGAGCACGTAAATAAAAACTAGGGCTGTTAAGATAAAGACACAATAAAGTAAATATAGCGAGAGTGGAAAAGTGGTGGTAGGAGTTGCGAAATAGTCCATTAAGCAATTGACTACTTTACTAGACCGATAGCAAGTTTCATGTGGGAGAGGCCACTACTAGCATGTCATCCCTTACTTGGAATTCTATGCACTTATGATTGGAACTATTAGCAAGCATCCGCAACTACTAACGTTCATTAAGGTAAAACCCAACCATAGCATTAAGATATATTGGTCCCCCTTCAACCCCGTATGCATCAATTTCTATGCTAGGCTGAAGCTTCTGTCACTCTTGCCCTCCAATACATAGTCCTATCAACATACAACTAACCCTATGGTGTGATCCACGCGCGCGCTCATATGATGGGCACCAAAGGACAGCAACATAACCACAAGCAAATTAAATCAATCATAGCAATTCATCAACCACCGATAGGACAACAAAAATCTACTCAGACATCATAGGATGGCAACACATCATTGGATAATAATATGAAGCATAAAGCACCATGTTCAAGTAGAGGGTACGGCGGGTTGTGGGAGACTGGACCGCTGTAGATAGAAGGGGGAAGGTGATGGAGATGTTGGTGAAGATGGCGGAGGTGTTGGTGAAGATCGCGGTGATGATGATGGCCCCCGGCGGCGTTCCGGCGCCACCAGAAGCGAGGGGGGAGAGCCCCCTTCTTCTTCTTCTTCTTCCTTGACCTTCTCCCTAGATGGGAGAAGGGTTTCCCCTCTGGTCCATGGTCTCCATGGCGTGGGAGGGGCGAGAGCCCCTCCGAGATTGGATATGTCTCTCTGTCTCTCTCTGTTTCTGCGTTCTCCTCTGCTGCCCTTTCACCGTTTCTTTTATATCCGGAGATCCGTAACTCCGATTGGGTTGAAACCTTCGTCGTGATTTTTTACCAAAAATTAGCTTTCTTGCGGATGAAGAAGGGCATCAACCACCTTACGGGTGGCCCACAAGGGTCAGGGGCGCGCCCCCCTGCCTCGTGGCCACCTCGGACACCATTTCGCGTTGATATTTTCTCCCAGATTTTCCAAATATTCCAAAAATAAGCTCCGTCCGTTTTTATCCCGTTTGGACTCCGTTTGATATGGATATTCTGCGAATCATAAAACATGCAACAGACAGGAACTGACACTGGGCACTGGATCAATATGTTAGTCCCAAAAATAGTATAAATAGTTTCCAAAAAGTGTATGAAAGTTGTATAATATTGGCATGGAACAATAAAAAATTATAGATACGACGGAGACGTATCAGTATCCGACATGTATGTTGGTACGATTATGGAGTCGAATGATGCAACTTTCTATGAGGACATATTTCCTATGAAGGTTATGTCGAGTTCATCAAATCAGGAGATACCTACTCCATCTAGTGAGGAATTCGCTGTAATTCCTGAACCCACCATTGCGATGGAACACGTTGAGAATCCTGTTGAGGGTGACAATGGAACTCCTATGAGGAGTAAGAGACAGAGGACTGCAAAGTCTTTTGGTGATGATTTCATTGTGTACCTTGTGGATGACACACCCAGGAATATTTCAGAAGCCTATGCATCTCCCTGATGCTGACTACTGGAAGGAAGTTGTTCCTAGCGAGATGGATTCCATCTTAGATAATGGTACCACAGAGATCACTGACCGTCCTTATGGGTGCAAACCTGTAGGATGTAAGTGGGTGTTCAAGAAGAAGCTTAGACCTGATGGTACGATTCAAAATTACAAGGCACGGCTTGTGGCCAAGGGTTACACCCAGAAAGAAGGTGAAGACTTCTTTGATACTTACTCACCCATGGCTAGACTGACCACAATTCGGGTGCTACTATCACTGGCTGCCTCACATGGTCTTCTCGTTCATCAAATGGACGTTAAGACAGCTTTCCTCAATCGAGAGTTGAAGGAGGAAATTTACATGGATCAGCCAGATGGTTTTGTAGTACCTGGTCAGGAAGGAAAGGTGTGCAAATTATTAAAGTCTTTATATGTCCATAAACAAGCTCCTAAGGAGTGGCATGAGAAGTTCGAAAGAACATTAACTGCTGCCGGCTTTGTAGTAAACGATGGTGACAAGTGCGTGTACTATCGCTATGGTGGGGGCGAAGGAGTTATTCTTTGTCTATATGTCGATGACATACTGATCTTTGGAACCAAACTTGATTTAATCAAAGAGGTTAAGGATTTCTTATCTCGCTGTTTTGAGATGAAGGATCTAGGAGTAGCTGGTGTTATCTTAAACATCAAGCTGTTGAGAGATGAGAATGGTGGGATCACACTGCTTCAGTCTCACTATGTGGAAAAGGTCTTGAGTCGTTTTGGGTATAGCAACTGCACGCCTTCTCCAACTCCATATGATGCTAGTGTGTTGCTTCGAAAGAATCGACGGATTGCTAGAGATCAACTGAGGTATTCTCAGATTATTGGCTCGCTTATGTATTTGGCAAGTGCCACAAGGCCTGACATCTCTTTTGCTGTGAGCAAGCTGAGTCGGTTTGTGTCAAAACCGGGAGATGATCATTGGCATGCGCTTGAGAGAGTTATGCGCTATTTGAAAGGCACCGTGAGCTATGGGATTCACTACACCGGGTATCCAAGGGTACTGGAGGGTTATAGTGACTCAAACTGGATATCTGATGCTGGTGAGATTAAGGCCACAAGTGGTTATGTTTTTACACTTGGTTGGTGGCGCTATTTCCTGAAAGTCTTGTAAGCAGACCATCTTAACGAGGTCAACTATGGAAGAAGAACTCACAGCATTAGACACTGCCACTGTTGAAGCAGAGTGGCTTCGTGAACTCTTGATGGACTTACCTATGGTTGAAAAACCAATACCCCCTATCCTGATGAACTGTGATAATCAAACTATGATCGTCAAGATAAACAGTTCGAAGGACAATATGAAGTCCTCAAGACATGTGAAGAGGAGACTAAAATCTGTCAGAAAATTGAGAAACTCTGGAGTTATTACGTTGGATTATATCCAAACATCGAAAAACTTGGCAGATCCCTTCACAAAGGGTCTATCACGTAATGTGATAGATAATGCATCGATGGAGATGGGTTTGAGACTCACAGCATGAGTTGTCCATAGTGGTAACCCACTCTATGTGATCGGAGATCCCGTGAAGTAGAAGTGGGAGACAAGTTGTTGGTCAGTTGGGAGGATAGTATCTCTATATTAACTATCCCACTCCGTGAAGATGCAATACTCTCCTGATCTGCATGGCAGGTTGATACTTATCTTAATGTGTTCCAAGTGGCTTATTCGGGTAAGCAGAGATGTTGTCCCGCAGAACATCTTATGAGGAACACACCTATATGAATTTGACTGTTAACGTCGCAGTCTGTGAGAATTGGGTGTTCTCTAATAAATTCATGAAAAGGCCCTGGAGTACGACGTATACGCTCCACCCGCGGGGAAGCCTTGCGGCAGCCCAGTATCGGTCAAGAATTTGTGTGAAACTAGTCTCGCAGAAAACTTGTAGTTCAAGGCATAGTCCACTATTCAAGTTGTGATCTAGTGTAGCATAAATCTCTAAGTGGATGTTCAACTTCACAGTCTCCACTAAGCACCGGTATATAAACAATGCTTTAGAACTAAATGATGAGATGTGCCAATGAGACTTTGTGGGGGATTGTTGGAATTTTGCTAGTAGGCCTTTGGCCCAAAGCCCAACTAAAATTTTGAAATTCTCTTGGCCCATTCATGCACACATGTGAGTGGAGTGAGTGAGGCTAAAGTTTAGTCCCACCTCATAAGTTGAGAGAGAGTTGCACCTCTTTATAAGGTGAGCTCTTCTACCACTTGTATGAGCATGAGAAGAGGAGACCTACACGCACGCTCCTCCTCCTCGCTCGCCTCGCCACGCCACGCCTCGTCACGACGCGCCGCGGGTTGCGGGATTGAGCCGAGCCGAGGACAGAGCTATGCACGTTGTCTATGTTTTTGCTGCTCGGGAAAAATTAATGAGTTATTAATTAACAATTAACGCACGCGTTAATTACTGAACCGTTTCCGATTCTTTTGGATCGTGACGACTCGGACGTGGGGTTTACTCCCACGACCTGCCCGGCCCGCACTATATAGTCAGGCAGACGTCCACCCTAGCCGCCGCCGCTTCGTATGGTTTCTCACCACCGTTCCAGATCATTGCGCCGCCAAGCAAGTCTTCTGCATCCGTCCTTTCGGCGTGCACCGGGAGAAGGGACAGCAGGCCTCCGGAACCCCGCCTCTCGTGATCCTATATGGGAGAGGGGCGATCAGCTTTTTGGGGAGCGCACTCGCGCGACTGCTGGCAGCAACGACTTCGCGAACGACGACTTCTTTCCCCGACCTCGGCAACCTCATACTCGACGGCATGGGCGACAACGTCAACGCCGGCGGTGCTGCTCCCGCTGCACCGTATGTGATTCTATCCTTCCTGTTCGAGATCGTGGTAGAATTCATGTTTCTAGTTTGTGCCCTAGATGTGATATGTTCATCTGCTATGCTAGTTCGCATGATTAGTTTAATATCTGCTACTGTAGTCATGATTTATCTTCTGTTTATTCGGATTAAATCTCGTGGTAATTTGCTCATATTTCCAACAATCCAAAAACCTGATTATAGGAAATTTACTCCGAGTGGTTTTGCTGTGCATCTGAAACCGCCTACCTTTAAGGGGCGCAATATAAGAGGTGGCGCACGAGAGTAGTCTACTGGTTTCAGACCATGGGCTGCTATGACGCCACCAAGGGCAAGCCTGAGGGTGATCTCAATCCAGCATAGCTGGAAGCTTTTAAGAAGATCGATACCCTCTTTAAAGGCGCTCTTCTGAGTGTTCTTGATGACTCCATTGTGGATTCGTATATGTCGTTTGACAACGGCATGGACATGTGGGCTGCGCTCGAGGCCAAGTTTGGTGCCTCGGATGCCGGCAGCGAGTTGTACGTCATGGAGCAATTCTATGACTACAAGATGACTGATGAGCGCCCTGTTGTACAACAGGCTCATGAGATACAGTCGCTCGCAAAAGAACTTGAGTACTTCAAGTGTGTGTTGTGATACGTCCATTTTGCATCATGCTTTTATATCGATATTTATTGCATTATGGGCTGTTATTACACATTATGTCACAATACTTATGCCTATTCTCTCTTATTTTACAAGGTTTACATAAGGAGGGAGAATGTCGGCAGCTGGAATTCTGGGCTGGAAAAGGAGCAAATATTAGAGACCTATTCTGCACAACTCCAAAAGTTCTGAAACTCCACGAAAGTCATTTTTGGAAATATAAAAAATACTGAGCGGAAGAAATACCGGAGGGGGCCCACACCCTGCCACGAGGGTGGGGCGCGCCCTACCCCCCTGGGCGTGCCCCCCTGCCTCGTGGGCCCCCTGTTGGCCCTCCGGTGCCCATCTTCTGCTATATGAAGTCTTTCGTCCGAAGAAAAATCAGAAGCAAGCTTTCGGGACGAGACTCCGCCGCCACTTGGCGGAACCAATCTAGGGCTCCGGCAGAGCTGTTCTGCTGGGGAAACTTCCCTCCAGGAGGAGGAAATCATCGCCATCATCATCACCAACGCTCCTCTCATCGGGAGAGGGCAATCTCCATCAACATCTTCACCAGCACCATCTCCTCTCAAACCCTAGTTCATCTCTTGTATCCAATTCTTGTCTCCAAGTCTGGGATTGGTACCTGTAGGTTGCTAGTAGTGTTGATTACTCCTTGTAGTTGATGCTAGTTGGTTTATTTGGTGGAAGATCATATGTTCAGATCCTATATGCATATTAATACTCCTCTGATTATGAACATGAATATGCTTTGTGAGTAGTTATGTTTGTTCCTGAGGACATGGGAGAAGTCTTGCTATTAGTAGTCATGTGAATTTGGTATTCGTCCGATATTTTGATGAGATGTATGTTGTCTATCCTCTAGTGGTGTTATGTGAACGTCGACTACATGACACTTCACCATTATTTGGGCCTAGAGGAAGGCATTGGGAAGTAATAAGTAGATGATGGGTTGCTAGAGTGACAGAAGCTTAAACCCTAGTTTATGCGTTGCTTCGTAAGGGGCTGATTTGGATCCATATGTTTCATGCTATGGTTAGGTTTACCTTAATACTTCTTTTGTAGTTGCGGATGCTTGCAATAGGGGTTAATCATAAGTGGGATGCTTGTCCAAGTAAGGACAGCACCCAAGCACCGGTCCACCCACATATCAAATTATCAAAGTACCGAACGCGAATCATATGAACGTGATGAAAACTAGCTTGACAATAATTCCCATGTGTCCTCGGGAGCGCTTTTCTCTATATAAGAGTTTGTCCAGGCTTGTCCTTTGCTATAAAAAGGATTGGGCCACCTTGCTGAACTTTTTTTAGTTTTGTTACTTGTTGATCGTTACCAATTATCTTATCACAAACTATCTGTTACCTATTATTTCAGTGCCTGCAGATAATACCTTGCTGAAAACCGCTTATCATTTCCTTCTGCTCCTTGTTGGGTTCGACACTCTTACTTATCGAAAGGACTACGATAGATCCCCTATACTTGTGGGTCATCAAGACTCTTTTCTGGCGCCGTTGCCGGGGAGTGAAGCGCCTTTGGTAGGTGGAATTTGGTAAGGAAAAATTTATATAGTGTGCTGAAATTTACTGTCACTTGTTACTATGGAAAGTAATCCTCTGAGGGGCTTGTTCGGGGTATCTTCACCCCGACCAGTAGAGCAAAGAGTTGCTCCTCAACCTAATGAACCTACTGAAAATGGAAATGTCTACTTTGAAATTCCTTCGGGTATGTTAGAAAAACTGCTAGCTAATCCTTTTGCAGGAGATGGAACAATGCATCCTGATGAGCACCTAATATATATGGATGAAGTTTGTGGATTATTTAGGCTTGCAGGTGTGCCCGATGATGTTATTAAGAAGAAGGTCTTCCCTTTATCTTTGAAGGGAGATGCATTGACATGGTATAGGCTATGTGATGATATGGGATCATGGAACTACAAACGATTAAAATTGGAATTTCATCAGAAGTTTTATCCTATGCATCTTGTTCATCGTGATCGCAATTATATATATAATTTTTGGCCTCGCGAAGGAGAAAGCATCGCTCAAGCTTGGGGGAGGCTTAAATCAATGTTATATTTAAGCCCCAATCATGAGCTCCCAAGATAAATAATTATTCAAAGTTTTTATGCTCGGCTTTCTGATAACAATCGCACCATGCTCGATACTTCTTATGCTGGCTCTTTTATGATGAAGACTATTGAATTCAAATGGGATTTATTGGAAAGAATTAAACGCAACTCTGAAGATTGGGATCTCGACGAAGGTAAGGAGTCAGGTATGACACCTAAGTTTGATTGTGTTAAATATTTTATGGATACCGATGTTTTCCGTAAATTTAGCACTAAATATGGACTTGACTCTGAGATAGTAGCTTCTTTCTGTGAATCTTTTGCTGCTCATGTTGATCTCCCTAAGGAGAAGTGGTTTAAATATCATCCTCCCATAGAAGTAAAAGTAGCTGCACCTATTAAAGTCGAAGAAAAGACTATCACTTATAATGATCCAGTTGTTCCTACTGCTTATGTTGAGAAACCACCTTTTCCTATTAGGATAAAGGATCATGCTAAAGCTTCAACTGTGGTTTGTAAAAGCAATATTAGAACCTATACACCTCCTAAGCAAGTTAAAGTTGAACCTAATATTGCTATTGTTAAAGATCTCTTGTCTGATAGTATTGATGGGCATGTTATTCATTTCTGTGATGAAACTGCTAGAATTGCCAAACCATGTGCTAAAGATAAACATAGACCTGTGGTAGGCATGCCTGTTATTTCTGTTAAAATAGGAGATCATTATTATCATGGCTTATGTGATATGGGTGCTAGTGCTATACCTCATGACTTGTACAAAGAAATTATGCATGATATTGCAACTACTGAGTTAGAAGATATTGATGTTACCATTAAACTTGCCAATAGAGATACCATATCACCCATTGGAATTGTTAGAGATGTTGAAGTCTTGTGTGGGAAAACTAAATATCCTGCTGATTTTTTTGTTCTCGGTTCCCCACAAGATAGCTTTTGCCCCATTATATTTGGTAGACCCTTCTTGAACACTGTTAATGCTAAGATAGACTGCGAAAAGGATGTTGTTACTATTGGTTTGGGTGATATGTCTCATGAGTTTAATTTCTCTAAATTTAGTAGACAACACCGTGAAGAGGAGTCGCCTAGTAAAGATGAAATTATTGGTCTTGCTTCTATTGCCGTACCTCCTAATGATCCTTTGGAACAATATTTGCTAGACCATGAAAATGATATGTTTATGAATGAAAGAAGGGAAATAGATGAAGTATTCTTTAAACGGGAACCCATCCTGAAACACAATTTGCCTGTTGAAATCCTAGGGGATCCTCCTCCACCCAAGGGTGATCCCGTGTATGAGCTTAAACGGTTACCTGATACTCTTAAATATGCTTATCTTGATGAGAAAAAGATATATCCTATTATTATTAGTGCTAACCTTTCAGAGCATGAAGAAGAGAGATTATTGAAAACTCTAAAGAAGCACCGCGCGGCTATTGGATATACTCTTGATGATCTTAAGGGCATTAGTCCCACTCTATGTCAACATAAAATAAATTTGGAGAAAGATGCCAACCAGTTCGTGATCATCAACGACGGCTGAATCCTAAGATGAAATAAGTGGTAAGAAAGGAAATACTAAAGCTCCTTGAGGCAGGTATAATTTATCCCGTTGTTGATAGTCAGTGGGTAAGTCCTGTCCATTGTGTCCCTAAGAAGGGAGGTATTACTGTCGTTCCTAATGATAAAGATGAATTGATTCCGCAAAGAATTATTACAGGTTATAGGATGGTAATTGATTTCCGCAAATTAAATAAGGCTACTAAAAAGATCATTACCCCTTACCTTTTATTGATCAAATGCTAGAAAGATTATCCAAACATACACATTTTTGCTTTCTAGATGGTTATTCTGGTTTCTCTCAAATACATGTGTCAGCCGATGATCAATCAAAGACCACTTTTACTTGCCCTTTCGGTACTTTTGCTTATAGACGTATGCCTTTTGGTTTATGTAATGCACCTGCTACCTTTCAAAGATGCATGATGGCTATATTCTCTGACTTTTGTGAAAAGATTTGTGAGGTTTTCATGGACGATTTCTCCGTCTATGGATCCTCTTTTGATGATTGCTTGAGCAACCTTGATCGAGTTTTGCAAAGATGTGAAGAAACTAATCTTGTCTTGAATTGGGAAAAGTGCCACTTTATGGTTAATGAAGGTATTGTCTTGGGGCATAAAATTTCTGAAAGAGGTATTGAAGTTGATAAAGCCAAGGTTGATGCTATTGAAAAGATGCCATATCCCAAGGACATCAAAGGTATAAGAAGTTTCCTTGGTCATGCCAGTTTTTATAGGAGGTTCATTAAGGACTTCTCAAAAATTTCTCGGCCTCTGACTAATTTGTTACAAAAATATATACCATTTGTCTTCGATGATGATTGTGTAGAAGCATTTGAAATATTTAAGAAAGCATTGATCTCTGCACCTATTGTTCAGCCACCTGATTGGAATTTACCCTTTGAAATCATGTGTGATGCTAGTGATTATGTTGTAGGTGTTGTTCTAGGGCAAAGAGTTGATAAGAAATTAAATGTTATTCAATATGCTAGTAAAACTCTAGACAATGCTCAGAGACATTATGCTACTACTGAAAAGGAATTCTTAGCAGTTGTATTTGCTTGTGATAAGTTCAGACCTTATATTGTTGATTATAAAGTAACTATTCACACTGATCATGTTGCTATTAAATATCTTATGGAAAAGAAAGACGCTAAACCTAGACTTATTAGATGGGTTCTCTTGTTACAAGAATTTGATTTGCATATTATTGATAGAAAGGGAGCTGAGAACCCCGTTGCGGACAACTTGGCTAGGTTAGAAAATGTTCTTGATGACCCACTACCTATTGATGATAGCTTTCCTGATGAACAATTAAATGTCATAAATGCTTCTCGTACTGCTCCATGGTATGCTGATTATGCTAATTACATCATTGCTAAATTCGTACCACCTAGTTTCACATATCAGCAAAAGAAAAAGTTCTTCTATGATTTGATACATTACTTTTGGGATGACCCACATCTTTATAAAGAAGGAGTAGATGGTGTTATTAGACGTTGTGTACCTGAGCATGAACAGGAACATATCCTACGCAAGTGTCACTCCGAGGCTTATGGAGGACACCACGTTGGAGATAGAACTGCACATAAGGTATTGCAATCCGGTTTTTATTGGCTACTCTCTTCAAGGATGCCCGTAAGTTTGTCTTATCTTGTGATGAATGTCAAAGAATTGGTAATATTAGTAGACGTCAAGAAATGCCTATGAATTATTCACTTGTTATTGAACCATTTGATGTTTGGGGCTTTGATTATATGGGACCGTTTCCTGCCTCTAATGGATATACACATATTTTAGTTGTTGTTGATTACGTTACTAAGTGGGTACAAGCTATTCCAACTAGTAGTGTTGATCATAACACTTCTATTAAGATGCTTAAAGAAGTTATTTTTCCGAGGTTTGGAGTCCCTAGATATTTAATGACTGATGGCGGTTCACATTTTATTCATGGTGCTTTCCGTAAAATGCTTGCTAATTATGATGTTAATCATAGAATTGTATCTCCTTATCACCCGTAGTCTAGTGGTCAAGTAGAATTGAGCAACAGAGAGCTCAAATTAATTTTGCAAAAGACTGTTAATAGATCTAGAAAGAATTGGTCCAAGAAACTTGATGATGCATTATGGTCCTATAGAACTGCATATAAAAATCCAATGGGTATGTCTCCGTATAAAATGGTTTATGGAAAAGCATGTCACTTACCTCTCGAACTAGAACATAAGGCTTATTGGGCTATTAAAGAGCTCAATTATGATTTCAAACTTGCCGGTGAGAAGAGGTTATTTGACATTAGCTCACTTGATGAATGGAGAACCCAGGCTTATGAGAATGCCAAATTGTTTAAAGAAAAGGTTAAAAGATGGCATGACAAAAGAATACTAAAGCGTGAGTTTAATGTAGGTGACTATGTATTTCTATACAACTCTCGTTTAAGATTTTTTGCAGGAAAACTTCTCTCCAAATGGGAAGGCCCTTACGTTATCGAGGAGCTCTATCGTTCCGGTGCCATAAAAATCAACAACTTCAAAGGCACAAATCCCAAGGTGGTGAACGGTCAAAGAATTAAACATTATATCTCAGGTAATCCCATAAATGTTGAAACCAATGTTATTGAAACCGTAACCCCGGAGGAATACATAAGGGACACTTTCCGGAACGTTTCAGACTCCAAAAAGGAATAGGTATGTGGAAAGGTAAGTAAACCGACTCCAAAACAGTTCTAATGGCAATTTTTCTTCGTTTTCGAATATTTAGAAAAATAGAAAAATAAGAAGCAGTCCGGGAAGGACACGAGGCCTCCACAAGGGTGGAGGGCGCGCCCTACCCTACTGGGCGCGCCCCCCTACCTCCTGGGCACCTCGTGTGCTCTCCGGACTCCGTTTTCTTGCACGATACATATTTTGGTCGGTAAAAATTCATTATATAATCTCCCGAAGGTTTTGACTCCCGTATCACGCAATTGTCTTCTGTTCTTGTTTCAAGCTGTTGGTGCTGCAGATTAGAGCAAGATGTCTTCTCAAGAGTCAGTCGCGGAGAGCCGGGTGTCTCATCCGGCATCGAGATCAAGGACAGACAGCGATGCTGACTACTTTGGGCCAGCAACGGAGGAAGAGATGGAGGCTGATTTGAAGAGGATAGATGCCATGGAGGAGGATCAAGAAGTCACTTCTCGCTTCCGAGCTAGATTTACAATGGGGGAACTGCAGAGCTCGGCTATTCCAAACTCGGTTATCCCTTCCAATGTTAGATTTCTTTCTTATGAAAATATGAAGAAGAGTGTCACTTGTTCTCCCGCAGCTATGCAACACCCTTGGGTGCAAAGAGCTTTGGCCGTTACAAGAAAGCTTCATAAGGAAATAATGGACCTCAAGTAGCAAGTCAATAAGCTCGAGGAGGAGAATCGTATCCTAAGGGGCATCATTGCCAAGAATATCACATCCCCGCTTCTGAAAAAGGAGACATAATCACATGGGTATGGGCACTCCCCTTGGCAATTGCCAAGCTTGGGGGAGGTGCCCCGGTATTGTATCACCATCACACTCCTATCTTTACCATTTTTCTTAGTACGATCCTTTTAGTAATATCTTGATCTAGTAGAGTAAAGTTTTTAGTATGATCTAGTTTTGAGTTTTGCTTTATGATCTCTCTATGTGATCGAGTCCGTGAGCTATATAATAAAGATTAGTGTTGAGTCAAGGGCTTGATTATCTTGCTATGATCTTGAGTGAATAAAAGAAAAAGAAAAGAATAAAAAGAAACAAAGAGATCATATTGATCTTATGGAGAGTAATGACTTCACATAGAAAGAGTATGATGATTAAAAATTGTTGAGAGTTGACAAACATAGTTTTGGTCATCGTTGCAATTAATAGGAAGTAATAAAGAAAGAGAGGTTTCACATATAAATATACTATCTTGGACATCTTTTATGATTGGGAGCACTCATTAAAATATGACATGCTAAAGAGTTGATGTTGGACAAGGAAGACAACGTAATGGGTTATGTTTTCTTATATCTGAGATAAAGTATATTGTCATGGATCATCCAACATGTTGAGCTTGCCTTTCCCCCTCATGCTAGCCAAATTCTTTGCACCAAGTAGAGATACTACTTGTGCTTCGGAATATCCCTAAACCCAGTTTTGCCATGAGAGTCCACCATATCTACCTATGGATTGAGTAAGATCCTTCAAGTAAGTTGTCATCGGTGCAAGCAATAAAAATTGCTCTCTAAATATGTATGATTGATTGGTGTGGAGGAAATAAGCTTTATACGATCTTGTGATGTGGAAGAAATAAAAGCGACGGACTGCATAATAAAGGTTCATATCACAAGTGGCTATATAAAGTGATGTTCTTTCGCATTAAGATTTTGTGCATCCAACCCTGAAAGCGCATGGCAACCTCTGCTTCCCTCTGCGAAGGGCCTATCTTTTATTATTATCTTCTACCTTATGCAAGAGTCATGGTGATCTTCACCTTTCCTTTTTACATTTTATCCTTTGGCAAGCATAGTATGTTGGAAAGATCCAGATATATATATCTAATTGGATGTAAGTTAGCATGAACTATTATTGTTGACATTATCCTTGAGGTAAAAGGTTGGGAGGCGAAACTATAAGCCCCTATCTTTCTCCGTGTCCGATTAAAACTCCGTAACCACAAGTATTGCGTGAGTGTTAGCAATTATGAAAGACTAAATGGTAGTTGAGTATGTGGACTTGCTAAAAGCTCTGACATAAAATCTTTCTGATGTTATGATAAATTGCAATTGCCTCAATGACTGAGATTATAGTTTGTTAGTTCTCAATAAAGTTTCTGATTCATACTTTGCTTTGTGAATAGATTATTACTTGAGCATAAGAAATCACATGACATTATCCATATATGTTGCTGTTATGAGAACAATCATGATGCCCTCATGTCCGTATTTTATTTTATCGACACCTCTACCTCTAAACATGTGGACATATTTATCGTTATCGGCTTCCGCTTGAGGACAAGCGAGGTCTAAGCTTGGGGGAGTTGATACGTCCATTTTGCATCATGCTTTTATATCGATATTTATTGCATTATGGGCTGTTATTACACATTATGTCACAATACTTATGCCTATTCTCTCTTATTTTACAAGGTTTACATAAGGAGGGAGAATGCCGGCAGCTGGAATTCTGGGCTGGAAAAGGAGCAAATATTAGAGACCTATTCTGCACAACTCCAAAATTCCTCAAACTCCACGAAAGTCATTTTTGGAAATAATAAAAAATACTGAGCGGAAGAAATACCGGAGGGGGCCCACACCCTGCCACGAGGGTGGGCGGCGCGCCCTACCCCCCTGGGCGCGCCCCCTGCCTCATGGGCCCCCTGTTGGCCCTCCGGTGCCCATCTTCTGCTATATGAAGTCTTTCGTCCGAAGAAAAATCAAAAGCAAGCTTTCGGGACGAGACTCCGCCGCCACGAGGCGGAACCTTGGCGGAACCAATCTAGGGCTCCGGCAGAGCTGTTCTGCTGGGGACACTTTCCTCCGGGAGGGGGAAATCATCGCCATCGTCATCACCAACGCTCCTCTCATCGGGAGAAGGCAATCTCCATCAACATCTTCACCAGCACCATCTCCTCTCAAACCCTAGTTCATCTCTTGTATCCAATTCTTGTCTCCAAGTCTGGGATTGGTACCTGTAGGTTGCTAGTAGTGTTGATTACTCCTTGTAGTTGATGCTAGTTGGTTTATTTGGTGGAAGATCATATGTTTAGATCCTATATGCATATTAATACTCCTCTGATTATGAACATGAATATGCTTTGTGAGTAGTTACGTTTGTTCCTGAGGACATGGGAGAAGTCTTGCTATTAGTAGTCATGTGAATTTGGTATTCGTTCGATATTTTGATGAGATGTATGTTGTCTATCCTCTAGTGGTGTTATGTGAACGTTGACTACATGACACTTCACCATTATTTGGGCCTAGAGGAAGGCATTGGGAAGTAATAAGTAGATGATGGGTTGCTAGAGTGACAGAAGCTTAAACCCTAGTTTATGCGTTGCTTCGTAAGGGGCTAATTTGGATCCATATGTTTCATGCTATGGTTAGGTTTACATTAATACTTCTTTTGTAGTTGCGGATGCTTGAAATAGGGGTTAATCATAATGGGATGCTTGTCCAAGTAAGGACAGCACCCAAGCACCGGTCCACCCACATATCAAATTATCAAAGTACCGAACGCGAATCATATGAACGTGATGAAAACTAGCTTGACAATAATTCCCATGTGTCCTCGGGAGCAATTTTCTCTATATAAGAGTTTGTCCAGGCTTGTCCTTTGCTACAAAAAGGATTGGGCCACCTTGCTGCACTTTATTTACTTTTGTTACTTGTTGCTCGTTACCAATTATCTTATCACAAAACTATATGTTACCAATTATTTCAGTGCTTGCAGATAATACCTTGCTGAAAACCGCTTATCATTTCCTTCTGCTCCTCGTTGGGTTCGACAATCTTACTTATCGAAAGGACTACGATAGATCGCCTATACTTGTGGGTCATCATGTTGCCGGTCAAATTTGTTGCTGGACGGATCATTGCCAAGCTTCCACCTTCGTGGAACAATTTTGCTACTTCCCTGAAACACAAGAGACAGGAGTTTTCCGTTGCGGATCTCATTGGTACTCTTGATGTTGAAGAGAAGGCGAGAGCAAAGGACACACGTGCTCGAGTTGCTGAGGGAGGTTCTAGTGCCCACATGGTACAGAAGAAGAACTTCCAGCCCAACAAGTTCAAAAACAACAAGAACAAAACTCAGGGCAAAGGCAAGTTTGATACAAAGAACAAGCCATCACATTCTACCAACTTCAAGAAGAATTCTCATAAGAAGGGGAAGGGACTTTGCCATGTCTGCGGTGATCCTAATCACTCGGCTCCGAAGTGTCCTAACCGCTTTGAGGAGCGCGAACATGAGAAGAGCGGCAAGTCCGCTAATGTTGTCATCGGTGATACTGATATGAAGGAATCAGGGTACGGTATTTTTCCTACCATCCTTTCAGTATTTCAATCCCCTCATTGGTTAATTGACACCGGTGCCAATGTACATGTTTGTGCTGACGCCTCCATGTTTTCTTCTTACCAGGCAACAGGGACTTCACCCGTGCTGATGGGGAACGGGTCACATGCCATCGTTCGAGGTGTTGGTACGGTCGATCTGAAGTTTACTTCGGGGAAGACCGTGCGTCTGAAGAACGTTCATCAAGTGTCGTACATCAATAAAAATCTCGTTAGCGGTTCCCGTTTATGCCAAGATGGTTTTAAGTTAGTTTTCGAATCCAATAAAGTTGTAATTTATAAGTATGGACAATTTGTTGGAAAAGGCTATGAGAGCGGAGGCTTGTTCCACCTATCTTTGTCAGATATTTGCACTAAAGTTATTAATAATGTTTGCCACAATAATGAGTCTGATATTCGGCATTCACGACTTTGTCATATTAACTTTGGTTGCATGACGCGGCTAGCCAATATGAATTTAATTCCGAAAATCTCTACTGTCAAAGGCTCCAAGTGCCAAGTATGTGTGCAAGCTAAGCAACATCGTAAGTCCCATAAGACTGCAGAGGCAAGAGACTTGGCGCCACTAGAGCTTATACATTCTGATCTTTGTGAGATGAATGGCGTGTTGACAAAAGGTGTAAAGAGATACTTCATGACGTTGATTGATGACTCCACTAGATATTGTTATGTGTATCTTCTGAAATCAAAACATGAGGCTTTAACTTTCTTCAAAAACTATAAAGCTGAGGCAGAGAACCAACTTGATCGAAAAATTAAACGGCTTAGGTCCGATCGTGGTGGAGAGTATTTTTCCAATGAATTTCATCTGTTTTGTGCGGAACATGGTATAATCCATGAGAGGACGCCTCCCTAATCACCTCAGTCAAATGGGGTAGCCGAAAGAAAGAACCGAACTCTAACTGATATGGTTAACACCATGTTAGACACATCGGGTCTTTCCAAGGAATGGTGGGGGGAGGCGCTAATGACTGTGTGTCATGTCCTAAACCGAGTTCCCACAAAGCATAAGACCATGACTCCATTTGAGGAATGGGAAAGGAAAAGATTGAAACTCTCTTATCTACATACTTGGGGTTGTTTGGCGAAAGTCAATATACCATTTCCCAAGAAGCGCAAGCTTGGACCAAAAACTGTGGATTGTGTTCTTCTGGGCTATGCTTTTCATAGCATTGGCTATAGATTTTTGATAATAAAATCTGAGGTATCCGACATGTATGTTGGTACGATTATGGAGTCGAATGATGCAACTTTCTTTGAGGACATATTTCCTATGAAGGTTATGTCGAGTTCATCAAATCAGGAGATACCTACTCCATCTAGTGAGGAATTCGCTGTAATTCCTGAACCCACCATTGCGACGGAACACGTTGAGAATCCTGTTGCGGGTGACAATGGAACTCCAGTGAGGAGTAAGAGACAGAGGACTGCAAAGTCTTTTGGTGATGATTTCATTGTGTACCTTGTGGATGACACACCCAGGACTATTTCAGAAGCCTATGCATCTCCTGATGCTGACTACTGGAAGGAAGCTGTTCGTAGCGAGATGGATTCCATCTTAGCTAACGGTACCTGGGAGATCACTGACCGTCCTTATGGGTGCAAACCTGTAGGATGTAAGTGGGTGTTCAAGAAGAAGCTTAGACCTGATGGTACGATTGAAAAGTACAAGGCACGGCTTGTGGCCAAGGGTTATACCCAGAAAGAAGGTGAAGACTTCTTTGATACTTACTCACCCGTGGCTAGACTGACCACAATTCGGGTGCTACTATCACTGGCTGCCTCACATGGTCTTCTCGTTCATCAAATGGACGTTAAGACAGCTTTCCTCAATGGAGAGTTGAAGGAGGAAATTTACATGGATCAGCCAGATGGTTTTGTAGTACCTGGTCAGGAAGGAAAGGTGTGCAAGTTATTAAAGTCTTTATATGGCCTTAAACAAGCTCCTAAGGAGTGGCATGAGAAGTTAGAAAGAACATTAATTGCTGCCGGCTTTGTAGTAAATGATGGTGACAAGTGCGTGTACTATCGCTATGGTGGGGGCGAAGGAGTTATTCTTTGTCTGTATGTCGACGACATACTGATCTTTGGAACCAAACTTGATTTAATCAAGGAGGTTAAGGATTTCTTATCTCGCTGTTTTGAGATGAAGGATCTAGGAGTAGCTGATGTTATCTTAAACATCAAGCTGTTGAGAGATGAGAATGGTGGGATCACACTGCTTCAGTCTCACTATGTGGAAAAGGTCTTGAGTCGTTTTGGGTATAGCGACTGCACGCCTTCTCCAACTCCATATGATGCTAGTGTGTTGCTTCGAAAGAATCGACGGATTGCTAGAGATCAACTGAGGTATTCTCAGATTATTGGCTCGCTTATGTATTTGGCGAGTGCCACGAGGCCTGACATCTCTTTTGCTGTGAGCAAGCTGAGTCGGTTTGTGTCAAAACCGGGAGATGATCATTGGCATGCGCTTGAGAGAGTTATGCGCTATTTGAAAGGCACCGCGAGCTATGGGATTCACTACACCGGGTATCCAAGGGTACTGGAGGGTTATAGTGACTCAAACTGGATATCTGATGCTGATGAGATTAAGGCCACAAGTGGTTATGTTTTTACACTTGGTGGTGGCGCTGTTTCCTGGAAGTCTTGCAAGCAGACCATCTTAACGAGGTCAACTATGGAAGCAGAACTCACAGCATTAGACACTGCCACTGTTGAAGCAGAGTGGCTTCGTGAACTCTTGATGGACTTACCTATGGTTGAAAAACCAATACCCCCTATCCTGATGAACTGTGATAATCAAACTGTGATCGTCAAGATAAACAGTTCTAAGGACAATATGAAGTCCTCAAGGCATGTGAAGAGGAGACTAAAATCTGTCAGAAAATTGAGGAACTCCGGAGTTATTACGTTGGATTATATCCAAACATCGAAAAACTTGGCAGATCCCTTCACAAAGGGTCTATCACGTAATGTGATAGATAATGCATCGATGGAGATGGGTTTGAGACCCACCGCATGAGTTGTCCATAGTGGTAACCCACTCTATGTGATCGGAGATCCCGTGAAGTAGAAGTGGGAGACAAGCTGTTGGTCAGCTGGGAGGAGAGTATCCCTATATTAACTATCCCACTCCGTGAAGATGCAATACTCTCCTGATCTGCATGGCAGGTTGATACTTATCTTAATGTGTTCCAAGTGGCTTATTCGGGTAAGCAGAGATGTTGTCCTGCAGAACATCTTCTGAGGAACACACCTATATGAATTTGACTGTTAATGTCGCAGTCTGTGAGAATTGGGTGTTCTCTAATAAATTCATGAAAAGGCCCTGGAGTACGACGTATACGCTCCACCCGCGGGGAAGCCTTGCGGCAGCCCAGTATCGGTCAAGAATTTGTGTGAAACTAGTCTCGCAGAAAACTTGTAGTTCAAGGCATAGTCCACTATTCAAGTTGTGATCTAGTGTAGCATAAATCTCTAAGTGGAAGTTCAACTTCACAGTCTCCACTAAGCACCGGTATATAAACAATGTTTTGGAACTAAATGATGAGATGTGCCAATGAGACTTTGTGGGGGATTGTTGGAATTTTGCTAGTAGGCCTTTGGCCCAAAGCCCAACTAAAATTTTGAAATTCTCTTGGCCCATTCATGCACACATGTGAGTGGGGTAAGTGAGGCTAAAGTTTAGTCCCACCTCATAAGTTGAGAGAGAGTTGCACCTCTTTATAAGGTGAGCTCTTCTACCACTTGTATGAGCATGAGAAGAGGAGACCTACACGCGCGCTCCTCCTCCTCGCTCGCCATGCCTCGTCACGACGCGCCGCGGGTTGCGGGATTGAGCCGAGCCGAGGACAGAGCTATGCACGTTGTCTATATTTTTGCTGCTCGGGAAAAATTAATGAGTTATTAATTAATAATTAACGGACGCGTTAATTACTGAACCATTTCCGATTCTTTTGGATCGTGACGACTCGGACGTGGGGTTTACTCCCACGACCTGCTCGGCCCGCACTATATAATCAGGCAGACGTCTACCCTAGCCGTCGCCGCTTCGTATGGTTTCTCACCACCGTTCCAGATCATTGCGCCGCCAAGCAAGTCTTCTCCATCCCTCCTTTCGGCGTGCATCGGGAGAAGGGACAGCAGGCCTCCGGAACCCCGCCTCTCGTGATCCTGAACGGGAGAGGGGCGATCAGGTTTTTTGGGAGTGCACTCGCGCGACTGCTGGCAGCGACGACTTCACGAAGGACGACTTCTTCCCCGACCTCGGCAACCTCATCCTCGACGACATGGGCGACAACGTCAACGCCGGCGGTGCTGCTCCCGCTACACTATATGTGATTCTATCCTTCCTGTTAGAGATCGTGGTAGAATTCATGTTTCTAGTATGTGCCCTAGATGTGATCTGTTCATCTGCTATGCTAGTTCGCATGATTAGTTTAATCTCTGCTACTGTAGTCATGATTTATCTTCTGTTTATTCGGATTAAATCTCGTAGTAATTTGCTCATATTTCCAACAATCCAAAAACCTGATT
This sequence comes from Triticum aestivum, assembly GCF_018294505.1. Taxonomy (NCBI): domain Eukaryota; kingdom Viridiplantae; phylum Streptophyta; class Magnoliopsida; order Poales; family Poaceae; genus Triticum; species Triticum aestivum. The sequence continues at coordinate 403,031,239 of NC_057814.1, read as the reverse complement.
ATAGGCAATTAACTCCAAGTTGTTTTGCTACGCATCTGAAGCAGCCTGCCTTTAAGGGGGCGCAATATAAGAGGTGGCGCACGAGAGCAGTCTACTGGTTTAAGACCATGGGCTGCTATGACGCCACCAAGGGCAAGCCTGAGGGCGATCTCAGTCCAGCACAGCTGGAAGCTTTTGAGAAGATCGATACCCTCTTTAAAGGCGCTCTTCTGAGTGTTCTTGATGACTCCATTGTGGATTCGTATATGTCGTTCGACAACGCCAAGGACATGTGGGTTGCGCTCGAGGCCAAGTTTGGTGCCTCGGATGCCGGCAGCGAGTTGTACGTCATGGAGCAATTCTATGACTACAAGATGACTGATGAGCACCCTATTGTATAGCAGGCTCATGAGATACAGTCGCTCGCAAAAGAACTTGAGTACTTCAAGTGTGTGTTGCCGGAAAAATTTGTTGCTGGAGGCATCATTGCCAAGCTTCCACCTTCGTGGAACAATTTTGCTACTTCCCTGAAACACAAGAGACGGGAGTTTTCCGTTGCGGATCTCATTGGTACTCTTGATGTTGAAGAGAAGGCGAGAGCAAAGGACACACGTGCTCGAGTTGCTGAGGGAGGTTCTAGTGCCCACATGGTACAGAAGAAGAACTTCCAGCCCAACAAGTTCAAAAACAACAAGAACAAAACTCAGGGCAAAGGCAAGTTTGATACAAAGAACAAGCCATCACATTCTACCAACTTCAAGAAGAATTCTCATAAGAAGGGGAAGGGACTTTGCCATGTCTGCGGTGATCCTAATCACTCGGCTCCGAAGTGTCCTAACCGCTTTGAGGAGCGCGAACATGAGAAGAGCGGCAAGTCCGCTAATGTTGTCATCGGTGATACTGATATGAAGGAATCAGGGTACGGTATTTTTCCTACCATCCTTTCAGTATTTCAATCCCCTGATTGGTTAATTGACACCGGTGCCAATGTACATGTTTGTGCTGACGCCTCCATGTTTTCTTCTTACCAGGCAACAGGGACTTCACCCGTGCTGATGGGGAACGGGTCACATGCCATCGTTCGAGGTGTTGGTACGGTCGATCTGAAGTTTACTTCGGGGAAGACCGTGCGTCTGAAGAACGTTCATCATGTGTCGTCCATCAATAAAAATCTCGTTAGCGGTTCCCGTTTATGCCGAGATGGTTTTAAGTTGGTTGTCGAATCCAATAAAGTTATAATTTCTAAGTATGGACAATTTGTTGGAAAAGGCTATGAGAGCGGAGGCTTGTTCCGCCTATCTTTGTCAGATATTTGCACTAAAGCTATTAATAATGTTTGCCACAATAATGAGTCTGATATTTGGCATTCACGACTTTGTCATATTAACTTTGGTTGCATGACGCGGCTAGCCAATATGAATTTAATTCCGAAAATCTCTACTGTCAAAGACTCCAAGTGCAAGTATGTGTGCAAGCTAAGCAACCTCGTAAGTCCCATAAGACTGCAGAGGCAAGAGACTTGGCGCCACTAGAGCTTATACATTCTGATCTTTGTGAGATGAATGGCGTGTTGACAAAAGGTGTAAAGAGATACTTCATGACGTTGATTGATGACTCCACTATATATTTTTATGTGTATCTTCTGAAATCAAAAGATGAGGCTTTAACTTTCTTCAAAAACTATAAAGCTGAGGCAGAGAACCAACTTGATCGAAAAATTAAACGGCTTAGGTCCGATCGTGGTGGAGAGTATTTTTCCAATGAATTTGATCTGTTTTGTGCGGAACATGGTATAATCCATGAGAGGACGCCTCCCTACTCACCTCAGTCAAATGGGGTAGCCGAAAGAAAGAACCGAACTCTAACTGATATGGTTAACACCATGTTAGACACATCGGGTCTTTCCAAGGAATGGTGGGGGGAGGCGCTAATAACTGTGTGTCATGTCCTAAACCGAGTTCCCACAAAGCATAAGACCATGACTCCATTTGAGGAATAGGAAAGGAAAAGATTGAAACTCTCTTACCTACGTACTTGGGGTTGTTTGGCGAAAGTCAATATACCAATTCCCAAGAAGCGCAAGCTTGGACCAAAAAATGTGGATTGTGTTCTTCTGGGCTATGCTTTTCATAGCATTGGCTATAGATTTTTTATAATAAAATCTGAGGTATCCGACATGTATGTTGGTACGATTATGGAGTCGAATGATGCAACTTTCTTTGAGGACATATTTCCTATGAAGGTTATGTCGAGTTCATCAAATCAGGAGATACCTACTCCATCTAGTAAGGAATTCGCTGTAATTCCTGAACCCACCATTGCGACGGAACACGTTGAGAATCCTGTTGAGGGTGACAATGGAACTCCTGTGAGGAGTAAGAGACAGAGGACTGCAAAGTCTTTTGGTGATGATTTCATTGTGTACCTTGTGGATGACACACCCAGGACTATTTCAGAAGCCTATGCATCTCCTGATGCTGACTACTGGAAGGAAGCTGTTCGTAGCGAGATGGATTCCATCTTAGCTAACGGTACCTGGGAGATCACTGACCGTCCTTATGGGTGCAAACCTGTAGGATGTAAGTGGGTGTTCAAGAAGAAGCTTAGACCTGATGGTACGATTGAAAAATACAAGGCACGGCTTGTGGCCAAGGGTTACACCCAGAAAGAAGGTGAAGACTTCTTTGATACTTACTCACCCGTGGCTAGACTGACCACAATTCGGGTGCTACTATCACAGGCGGTCTCACATGGTCTTCTCGTTCATCGAATGGACGTTAAGACAGCTTTCCTCAATGGAGAGTTGAAGGAGGAAATTTACATGGATCAGCCAGATGGTTTTGTAGTACCTGGTCTGGAAGGAAAGGTGTGCAAGTTATTAAAGTCTTTATATGCCTTAAACAAGCTCCTAAGGAGTGGCATGAGAAGTTCGAAAGAATATTAACTGCTGCCGGCTTTGTAGTAAACGATGGTGACAAGTGCGTGTACTATCGCTATGGTGGGGGCGAAGGAGTTATTCTTTGTCTATATGTCGATGACATACTGATCTTTGGATCCAAACTTGATTTAATCAAGGAGGTTAAGGATTTCTTGTCTCGCTGTTTTGAGATGAAGGATCTAGGAGTAGCTGATGTTATCTTAAACATCAAGCTGTTGAGAGATGAGAATGGTGGAATCACACTGCTTCAGTCTCACTATGTGGAAAAGGTCTTAAGTCGTTTTGGTTATAGCGACTGCACGCCTTCTCCAACTCCATATGATGCTAGTGTGTTGCTTCGAAAGAATCGACGGATTGCTAGAGATCAACTGAGGTATTCTCAGATTATTGGCTCGCTTATGTATTTGGCGAGTGCCACGAGGCCTGACATCTCTTTTGCTGTGAGCAAGCAGAGTCGGTTTGTGTCAAAACCGGGAGATGATCATTGGCATGCGCTTGAGAGAGTTATGCGCTATTTGAAAGGCATCGCGAGCTATGGGATTCACTACACCGGGTATCCAAGGGTACAGGAGGGTTATAGTGACTCAAACTGGATATCTGATGCTGATGAGATTAAGGCCACAAGTGGTTATGTTTTTACACTTGGTGGTGGCGCTGTTTCCTGGAAGTCTTGCAAGCAGACCATCTTAACAAGGTCAACTATGGAAGCAGAACTCATAGAATTAGACACTGCCACTTTTGAAGCAGAGTGGCTTCATGAACTCTTGATGGACTTACCTATGGTTGAAAAACCAATACCCCCTATCCTAATGAACTGTGATAATCAAACTATGATCGTCAAGATAAACAGTTCGAAGGAGAATATGAAGTCCTCAAGACATGTGAAGAGGAGACTAAAATCTGTCAGAAATTGAGAAACTCTGGAGTTATTACGTTGGATTATATCCAAACGTCGAAAAACTTGGCAGATCCCTTCACAAAGGGTCTATCATGTAATGTGATAGATAATGCATCGATGGAGATGGGTTTGAGACTCACCGCATGAGTTGTCCATAGTGGTAACCCACTCTATGTGGTCGGAGATCCCGTGAAGTAGAAGTGAGAGACAAACTGTTGGTCAGCTGGGAGGAGAGTATCCCTATATTAACTATACCACTCCGTGAAGATGCAATACTCTCCTGATCTGCATGGCAGGTTGATACTTATCTTAATGTGCTCCAAGTGGCTTATTCAGGTAAGCAGAGATGTTGCCCTGCAGAACATCTTCTGAGGAACACACCTATATGAATTTGACTGTTAACGTCGCTGTCTGTGAGAATTGGGTGTTCTCTAATAAATTCATGAAAAGGCCCTGGAGTACGACGTATATGCTCCACCTGCGGGGAAGCCTTGCGGCAGCCCAGTATCGGTCAAGAATTTGTGTGAAACTAGTCTCGCAGAAAACTTGTAGTTCAAGGCATAGTCCACTATTCAAGTTGTGATCTAGTGTAGCATAAATCTCTAAGTGGAAGTTCAACTTCACAGTCTCCACTAAGCACCGGTATATAAACAATGTTTTGGAACTAAATGATGAGATGTGCCAATGAGACTTTGTGGGAGATTGTTGAAATTTTGCTAGTAGGCCTTTGGCCCAAAGCCCAACTAAAATTCTGAAATCTCTTGTCCCATTCATGCACACATGTGAGTGAAGTGAGTGAGGCTGAAGTTTAGTCCCACCTCATAAGTTGAGAGAGAGTTGCACCTCTTTATAAGGTGAGCTCTTCTACCACTTGTATGAGCATGAGAAGAGGAGACCTACACGCGCGCTCCTCCTCCTCGCTCGCCTCGCCACGCCACGCCTCGTCACGACGCGCCGCGGGTTGCGGGATTGAGTCGAGCCGACGACAGAGCTATGCATGTTGTCTATATTTTTGCTGCTCGGGAAAAATTAATGAGTTATTAATTAATAATTAACGGACGCTTTAATTACTGAACCGTTTCCGATTCTTTTGGATCGTGACGACTCGGACGTGGGGTTTACTCCCACGACCTGCCCGGCCTGCACTATATAGTCAGGCAGACGTCTACCCTAGCCGCCGCCGCTTCGTATGGTTTCTCACCACCGTTCCAGATCATTGCACCGCCAAGCAAGTCTTCTCCACCCCTCCTTTCGGTGTGCACCGGGAGAAGGGACAGCAGGCTTCCGGAACCCCGCCTCTCGTGATCCTGTACGGGAGAGGGGCGATCAGGTTTTTGGGGAGTGCACTCGCGCGACTGCTGGCAGCGACAACGTCAACGCCGGCGGTGCTGCTCCCGCTGCACCGTATGTGATTCTATCCTTCCTGTTCGAGATCGTGGTAGAATTCATGTTTCTAGTATGTACCCTAGATGTGAGTTGTTCATCTGCTATGCTAGTTCGCATGATTTGTTTAATCTCTGCTACTGTAGTCATGATTTATCTTCTGTTTATTTGGATTAAATCTCGTAGTAATTTGCTCATATTTCCAACAATCCAAAAACCTGATTATAGGCAATTTACTCCGAGTGGTTTTGCTGCGCATCTGAAACCGCCTGCCTTTAAGGGGGCGCAATATAAGAGGTGGCGCACGAGAGCAGTCTACTGGTTTCAGACCATGGGCTGCTATAACGCCACCAAGGGCAAGCCTGAGGGCGATCTCAATCCAGCACAGCTGGAAGGTTTTGAGAAGATCAATACCCTCTTTAAAGGCGCTCTTCTGAGTGTTCTTGATGAGACTTCGCGAACGACGACTTCTTCTCCGACCTCGGCAACCTCATCCTCGACGACATGGCCGACAACGTTAACGCCGGCGGTGCTGCTCCCGCTGCACCGTATGTGATTCTATCCTTCCTGTTCGAGATCGTGGTAGAATTCATGTTTCTAGTATGTGCCCTAGATGTGATCTGTTCATCTGTTATGCTAGTTCGCATGATTAGTTTAATCTCTGCTACTGTAGTCATGATTTATCTTCTGTTTTAGCGTTCGCGGCGGCGGGAAGGCAAGTGGAGTATTATACTCCGCATCTTTGAATTTTCAGAAGAGGAACACGCCGGCGGCGACTTGGCAACGGTGGAACTCGGTATTGAGCCAGTGTGGCCAAATGTCGTCGTTGGCGGCCGCGGGGAAGCAAGCGGAGACAGAGAAATTTGTCCCCTTGGTGTCACCTGTCTGAATTTTCCGAAGAGTAACATTGTTTGGTTACTTGACCACGGACTCAAAACGTTAATCCTCATCTTTCCCACCTGGTGACCTCTCCACGAGAGAATTAGTCAGACAACCCCACAAGTGGAACGCAACGAAGCATCACCTCCGATAGAGCCTTGTGTTTTCACAAAATTTTCAGCATCAATCGGATGCCTTTGTTTTCTCTTCTTCCCTCGACGAAGATCAGATTAGGATTCAGAGGCAATCCTGACTGTCTTGTGGTTAAAATTCAGAGATACACTGCCCCTCCAGAGACACTTTCTTCTTTTCATCAAGCATTTAATTAGTCCGAACAAAATCCTCTCCATCAATTAGTCTCAAAGAAAAGAAACGAAGACAGAAACAACTCCGCATCCGCGCTAGCTTAGCTAATTACATGTACACGGCGGCGCGGGCGACGATGGCGAGCGCACGATTTGATTTAAATGCTGCACTAGCTAGCTACAGGTAGGATGGCGCAACGCGGAGGCCCCTGGCATCGGAGGGCAGGAGCACGAGCAGGAGCAGCACGGCCAGGATGGCGACGGGCACGAACAGGAACAGCGGCGGCGGCGGCGGCAGCGGGGGCAGCAACAGTGGAAGCACCAGCAGCGCCGCCGTCATCAGCGCCAGCACAACCGCCGCCTCCGGCCCGAAGTACCCTCCTCCGTCGCTCTTCCCGCCGTTCCCCGCCGGCGCCGGCGCGCGTCGTTGCTTGGCGGTCGCCGCCTGAGCCAGAAAGCTCCTCCTGCCGCTGCTGCTGCCGTAAGAGGTGGAACCGGCGGCCATGGAGGCGTCGCACCGGAGCAGGACGGCGTCTCGCATCTAAGTCCCAGCAATGCCGCTTGCTCGGAGATCCACCCGGCTGGACGCGCCGGCGTACGACCTGGATGTGTGGACTGGAACGGAACGGAGCGGAACGGAAGCGGGGAAGATGGATTGTTGCGAGGCGATTGCTTCGTTGGGCTGGATTTGGAGTGGTTGTTAGCTTTGCGGCGAGCCGGCGAGGTCAATATATACTCCGTCCGTCGCTCTCCTTGGGTACCGGAGAGGGGGGATGAACCAGCTAGCTGTACGGAAGGATGGCCATGTGGCACATTTGGCCACTTGGCCAGCGGCACCATCCACGTCCGTAAAAAGGAAACTATATCTTTTTAATGAAAAAGAAGAAAATTTTCTTAGAATCATTTGTATAACCTTATTCAAACTCGACACTAGTAGTTATAGATACAATAATTTGGACCATAAGTCAAAAATAGAGAATATTTGTTACTCCCTCCATCCTAAATTTCTTGCTGCAGAAATGAATGTGTCTACAACTAAAATACATATAGATACATCCAATTTTATGACAAGTAATTCCGAATGAAGGGAGTATATAACTAAGAATTACAAAAAAATATCTTGCATACCCGTTTTCCGAAACTTCAGTAAAGACACTGCAACTAGATCGGAGTAGTGGCACGGCCACCCGCATACATGCATAAACTTGCCTAATCCAAACTTCAAATGCTCTCAAACCCCCCTGTCTGTGACTCTTCCAAAAGAATGAAACATGGTGAGCATTGAACGTAAATGAAATGGAATGACCTTACAAAAGTTGAATCACAAAATCTTCACCGAAATACCAGAGAAACACTCCAAAGCCAAATAATAATAATCACACCGATAAAAAAACACCATACACTAACATAAATTTATCACACCTCCATGAACACATGTGCAATCTGCAAGGACATAAACAAGTCTAGCTCCATGACTTTTTTTTATTGATTATTGGTTTTGAAATAGCTTACCTATTATGCCGAATAGTAGTAATGTGGACTTTTGAGCATTGTTAGAAGGATTTAAGGTCCCCTCGCTTTGCCGAACGCGACCGGAGACAAGGAACGGATGAGATCGCAACAGATGCTCAAACCCTAATCGGCGCTTGTCTTCCACAGGAGAAAAAAGTGAAACTGTGTATCAAGATTCAAGAAGAATTATTATCGTGCCCATATAGCTTACAACATGATCTCCTGAATTCATGATAAAGAAAAATCATTAGCGCTATTTTGAAAATGTAGGTTCTGAAAATGAATGCTATTTTTCTTATGGAATGGACTGGAAATGCCATCATGCTTTTAGTCCTGGTCCCTTTTACCCTTTATTTTCATATGAGTGGTAAGCAGGTAAAAATTACTCAAACCGCTTAATGAAGATTTGTCATATTACCTCCATGTCAAAAAAATTGTCTTAGACTAAACAAATCTAAGACAAGCTTTTTGAGACAGAGGGAGTATATTCTTCTCATCTCTCATGTGAAAAGAGGAGATGGCCCGCAAGAAAAAAGAGAGGAGATAAAAGGGCCGTGTTGAAAACTTCTCTAGTCCCATAAATGAAACGAACGCGGGCGGGCAATCTGGTTAAATTCTCACGTCCCCAAACAAGCGTTCATGTTTGTTCACAAAGGCCACAACCAACGATCAATCGATCCGACCCGACCCGACCCGACCCAGCCCAAGCGGTAGGGCAGGGGTACCGTCCGCACCAGCAGCAGCAGGCAAGCAAGCCGATGCATGCATCTGTGAGCAGGCATGAGGAGGAGGACGAGGCAGATCGGGCATCGGGAGAGATACTATCGTTCATTCATTCATTCATCATGTGGTGGTGGGTCGTGCCACCGCGACGATGCACTGGACTGGACTGGACCCGTCCCACTCACCTCCTGCCCCCGCACCGCAGCAAAACCACGGGCGAATCCGTCCCCTGTTTCGCAAGGTGCATGCACCAATCTCTTCTTCTACTACTTTCTTCTTGTGCTGCTACGCTATCACTATTCAGCATCGGTTCCCCGATCTGGCCTGCCATGTCCTCCTCATCGAATGCGATCGGCTGCTTTCTTGCTTGCTCGTTGCTGCTAGTACTGCCTCCCTACCAAAGCTGGGCACCCAGGACAGGGACAGGGACCGAGTTAACTCAACCGCTAATTGCGCCTTCCCGTCCCGTCTCCACGTGTGGCGCTGCTGCTGGGAACTAGTACTAGTACTAGACCAGTGATGAACTAATCATGTACCTGCCATATCTTTTTGCATGATACTACTTGCTCCTAATTCCTCCAGCCGATTAGGAGAAGAGCACTTAATTAGTCCTGCGATTAAACTAGTCCATGAGACCATGAGCATCATCTGGCCACAAATGGCTGGCTGCTCCATCCATGGAGCCGGACACGAATCGCGAATTCTCGATCTAACCTGCCCCCCTTGTTTAGTTGGGCATAGATTAGCCTTAATATAGCTGTCAGCTAGTGCACAGGACGAAGCAAAGCAAAGCTAGCAAATGGCGACTGCTCGATCGCCTTCTCCGGAGCCACGGGATTTTAATACGCCCAAGTGTGCGTCTCCTCCCTACGTACGTGATGGGGTTTATCATTACAATTCCAAATTGCCACAAATAAAGCTGCTAGTTATGCGTACGCTGGTCCGATTAACACAAGTGGATTGGACGGCACACCAACACACGCTGGAATTCACACTTGATCCGGCATAGGTTAACGCCATCTGTAAAAATAATTCAACTTGCCTTGATATGATGTACATGTATCGACTTTGCAAATATGAGGGATGAAGCGGGACGGGCGGGGAATTGGAACATCGCTCGGTCGGTCGGTCGGTTCTTCGGCCGTCCTCACTTCCTCAGCGATGTGGGTTGACATGAACAACTGCTGTGTCCCGAGTGCACTGTGTGCAAGAGCCAATTTTGCCAAGGAAATCTACATGGGCGAATGAAAATCACGTCACGTGCCTATATTACTGCCTTGAGATTGAGAACCATACATGTGCACGTTGAACATCTTTGGCCGGCGCAACCATGTCCTCGTCTGCTGTTTTGGGCGGCCACGGCCACTGTTCCAATTGCGGCACATGCATGCATGGAGTATGTGTATGCTGCGTGACCTCGACTAAACTCTGTATGGTCCACGGAAAATGCATCCACGTTCTAGTGTTGGACACTTGGACGCACGTTGCTGAGTGGACCAAGTTATGGGATCAGTCGGCGACCTGTCATTCAACTAGCTTTAGCTGATTGGTGGTGCTCAATATGTTCTGACGTCTCTCTCCAACGAAACAAAATCCCACAAAATTCCTTCCGTCCGGATTTATCAGGCCCCTTTTATTTTATGTCAAATATATTTAACTAATAAAATGTAAAATATGTCACAAAAATTATAGCGTGAAAAACCTCTTTCGGAGCACGCCGTCGCTAACTTTGGTCTATATAAGAGTGTTGAAAGCCTCTTTATGCCTCAAATAATTTCACTTCTTTGTCCATCAAAATCTTCTCAATAGATAGATCCTCTTAGTTTTTGTTCTTCCCCTCGAAGCTGTGTGGCCGGCAGTGGACCCATCGGATCTTGTAGAATCGGCACCCGCCCCGCGTGCAAGCCCACGTGGCCGAGAGTGTCGAAAGATTGGAGCTCCGCCGCCTTGGCCGAGCTTTCATCCGCCTCTGTGGGCACCACCATGAGCTTGCCGATCCAACATTATACTTTTGGTAACGTATAATTCATATTTTGTTAGTCATATAGATGGTCAAAGTTTTGAAGGAAATATGCCCTAGAGGCAATAATAAAGTTGTTATTTATATTTTCTTATATCATAATAAATGTTTATTATTCATGCTAGAATTGTATTAACCAGAAACTTAGTACATGTGTGAATACATAGACAAACAGAGTGTCACTAGTATGCCTCTACTTGACTAGCTCGTTGGATCAAAGATGGTTAAGTTTCCTAGCCATAGACATGAGTTGTCATTTGATTAACGGGATCACATCATTAGAGAATGATGTGATTGACTTGACCCATCCGTTAGCTTAGCACGATGATCGTTTAGTTTGTTGCTATTGCTTTCTTCATGACTTATACATGTTCCTATGACTATGAGATTATGCAACTCCCGAATACCGGAGGAATACTTTGTGTGCTATCAAATGTCACAACGTATCTGGGTGATTATAAAGATGCTCTACAGGTGTCTCCGATGGTGTTTGTTGAGTTGGCATAGATCGAGATTAGGATTTGTCACTCCGATTGTCGGAGAGGTATCTCTAGGCCCTCTGAGTAATGCACATCACTATAAGCCTTGCAAGCAATGTGACTAATGAGTTAGTTACGGGACGATGCATTACGGAACGAGTAAAGAGACTTGCCGGTAACGAGATTGAACTAGGTATTGAGATACCGACGATCGAATCCCGGGCAAGTAACATACCGATGACAAAGGGAACAATGTATGTTGTTATGCTGTTTGACCGATAAAGATCTTCGTAGAATATGTAGGAACCAATATGAGCATCCAGGTTCCGCTATTGGTTATTGACCGGAGATTAGTCTCGGTCATGTATACATAGTTCTCGAACCCGTAGGGTCCGCACGCTTAACGTTTGATGACGATCGGTATTATGAGTTTATGTGTTTTGAAGTACCGAAGGTTGTTCGGAGTCCCCGATGTGATCACGGACATGACGAGGAGTCTCGAGATGGTCGAGACATAAAGATCGATATATTGGAATGCTATGTTTGGACATCGGAATGGTTCCGGGTGAGTTCGGACATTTACCGGAGTACCGGGGGGTTACCGGAACCCCCGGGGAGTCTGTGGGCCTTATTGGGCCTTAGTGGGAGAGAGGAGGAGGCGGCCAAGGTGGGGGCGCGCCCCCCCAAGCCCAATCCGAATTGGGGTGGGGGGCCGGCCTCCCTTTCCTTATCCCTCTCTCCTCCTTCCTTCCTCTCCTACTCCAACTAGGGAAGGGGGAATCCTACTCCCACCGGGAGTAGGACTCCCCCCTTGGGCGCGCCATGAGAGGGCCGGCCCTCCCCCTCCTCCACTCCTTCATATACGGGGGAGGGGGCACCCCATAGACACACAAGTTGATTGTTTAGCCGTGTGCGGTGCCCCCCACAGATTTCCACCTCGGTCATATTGTTGTAGTGCTTAGGCGAAGCCCTGCGTCAGTAACTTCATCATCACCGTCATCACGCCGTCGTGCTGACGAAACTCTCCCTCGACCTCAGCTGGATCTAGAGTTCGTGGGACGTCACCGTGTTGGGGATCGTTGCAGAAATTAAAAAAATTCTACGCATCACCAAGATCAATCTATGAAGAGACTAGCAACGAGAGAGAGGGGAGTGCATCTTCATACCCTTGAAGATCGCGATGCGGAAGCGTTATAAGAACGCGGATGAAGGAGTCATACTTGCAGCGATTCAGATCGCGGTTGATTCCGATCTAAGCGCCGAACAACGGCGCCTCCGCGTTCAACACACGTACAGCCCCGGGATGTCTCCTCCTTCTTGATCCAGCAAGGGGAGAGGAGAAGTTGAGGGAGAGCTCCGGCAGCAAGACAGCGTGGTGGTGGAGCTTGCAGTTCTCCGGCAGGGCTTCGCCAAGCACTACGGAGGAGGAGGATGTGTTGGGGAGGGAGAGGGCTGCGCCAGGGGAAGGGGTGCGGCTCCCATGCGCCTCCCCACTATATATAGGGGTGGAGGGGGCTGGTTTCTTGCCCTCCAAGTCCATTGGGGCGTTGGCAAAGGTGGGGGAAAGAAATCCCATCATTTCCCTTCCCCACCGATTGTTATCCCCCTTTTTAGGGATCTTGATCTTATCCCTTCGGGATATGATCTTATTCCTTCTAAGGGGGGATCTTGGTGCGCCTTGACCAGGGTGTGGGGCCTTGCCCCCACTACCCACGTTCATGTGGGTCCCCCCATGCAGGTGGGCCCCACTCCGGAACCTTCTAGAACCTTCCCGGTACAATACCGAAAAATCCCGAACATTTTCCGGTGGCCAAAATAGGACTTCCCATATATAAATCTTTACCTCCGGACCATTCCGAAACTCCTCGTGACGTCCGGAATCTCATCTGGGACTCCGAACAACATTCGGTAACTGCACACTAATTCCCATAACAACTCTAGCATCACCGAACCTTAAGTGTGTAGACCCTACGGGTTCGGGAATCATGCAGACATGACCGAGACAGCTCTCTGGCCAATAACCAACAGCGGGATCTGGATACCCATGTTGGCTCCCACATGTTCCACGATGATCTCATCGGATGAACCACGATGTCGGGGATTCAATCAATCCTGTATACAATTCCCTTTGTCAATCGGTACGTTACTTGCCCGAGATTCGATCGTCGGTATCCCAATACCTCGTTCAATCTCGTTACCGGCAAGTCACTTTACTCGTTTCGTAATGCATGATCCCGCGACTAACTACTTAGTCACATTGAGCTCATTATGATGATGCATTACCGAGTGGGCCCAGAGATACCTCTCCGTCATACGGAGTGACAAATCCCAGTCTCGATTCGTGCCAACCCAACAGACACTTTCGGGGATACCTGTAGTGTACCTTTATAGCCACCCAGTTACGTTGTGACGTTTGGCACACCCAAAGCATTCCTACGGTATCCGGGAGTTGCACAATCTCATGGTCTAAGGAAATGATACTTGACATTAGAAAAGCTTTAGCAGACGAACTACACGATCTTGTGCTATGCTCAGGATTGGGTCTTGTCCATCACATCATTCTCCTAATGATGTGATCCCGTTATCAACGACATCCAATGTCCATGGTCAGGAAACCGTAACCATCTATTGATCAACGAGCTAGTCAACTAGAGGCTCACTAGGGACATGTTGTGGTCTATGTATTCACACATGTATTACGATTTCCGGATAACACAATTATAGCATGAACAATAGACAATTATCATGAACAAGGAAATACAATAATAACCATTTTATTATTGCCTCTAGGGCATATTTCCAACAGTCTCCCACTTGCACTAGAGTCAATAATCTAGTTCACATCACTATGTGATTGTAATGAATCCAACACCCATGGGGTTTGATCATATCTCGCTTGTGAGAGAGGTTATTAGTCAACGGGTCTGAACCTTTCAGATCCGTGTGTGCTTTACAAATCTCTATGTCATCTTGTAGATGCAGCTACCATGCGCTACTTGGAGCTATTCCAAATAACTGCTCTACTATACGAATCCGGTTTACTACTCAGAGTCATCCGGATTAGTGTCAAAGTTTGCATCGACGTAACCCTTTACGACGAACTCTTTTACCACCTCCATAATCGAGAAAATTCCTTAGTCCACTAGTTACTAAGGATAAGTTTGACCGCTGTCATGTGATCCATTCCTGGATCACTCTTGTACCCCTTGATTGACTCATGGCAAGGCACACTTCAGGTGCGGTACACAGCATAGCATACTGTAGAGCCTACGTCTAAAGCATAGGGGACGACCTTCGTCCTTTCTCTCTCTTCTGCCGTGGTCAGATCTTGAGTCTTACTCAATGCTCACACCTTATAACACAGCCAAGAACTCCTTCTTTGCTGATCTATTTGAACTCCTTCAAAATCTTGTCACGGTATGTATTCATTTGAAAGTACTATTAAGCGTTTTTGATCTATCCTTATAGATCTTGATGCTCAATGTTCAAGTAGCTTAATCCAGGTTTTCCATTGAAAAACACTTTTCAAATAACCCTATATGCTTTCCAGAAATTCTACATCATTTCTGATCAACAATATGTCAACAACATATACTCATCAGAAATTCTATAGTGCTCCCACTCACTTCTTTGGAAATACAAGTTTCTCATAAACTTTGTATAAACCCAAAATCTTTGATCATTTCATCAAAGCGTATATTCCAACTCCGAGATGCTTACTCCAGTCCTTAGAAGGATTGCTGGAGCTTTGCATACTTGTTAGCATCTTTTAGGATTGACAAAAACCTTCTGGTTGTATCACATACAACCTTTCCTCAAGAAAATTGTCGAGGAAACAATGTTTTGACATCCTATCTGCAAGATTTCATAAATAATGCAGTAACTGCTAATACAATTCCAACAGACTCTTAGCATCGCTACGAGTGAGAAAGTCTCACCGTAGTCAACTCCTTGAACTTGTCGGAAAACATCTTAACGACAAGTCGAGCTTTCTTAATGGTGATACTTACCATCATTGTCCGTCTTCCTTTTAAAATCCATCTGTACCTAATAGCCTTACGACCATCAAGTAGTTCTTCCAAAGTCTATACTTTGTTTTCACACATGGATCCTCTCGGATTTTATGGCCTCGAGCCATTTGTCGGAATCCGGGCCCACCATCGCTTCTCCATAGCTCGTAGGTTCATTGTTGTCTAGCAACATGACCTCCAAGACAGGATTACGTACCACTCTGAAATAGTACGCATCCTTGTCGACCTACGAGGTTTGGTAGTGACTTGATCCGAAGTTTCATGATCACTATCATCAGCTTCCATTTCAATTGGTGTAGGCGCTACAGGAACAACTTCCTGTGCCCTGCTACACACTGGTTGAAGTGACGGTTCAATAACCTCATCAAGTCTCCGCCATCCTCCCACCCAATTCTTTCGAGAGAAACTTTTCCTCGAGAAAGGACCCGTTTCTAGAAACAATCACTTTTGCTTCCGGATCCGAAATAGGAGGTATACCCAACTGTTTTGGGTGTCCTATGAAGATGCATTTATCCGCTTTGGGTTCGAGCTTATCAGGCTAAACCCTTTTCACATAAGCGTCGCAGCCCCAAACTTTTAAAAAAATGACAACTTAGGTTTCTCTAAACCATAGTTCATATGGTGTCATCTCAACAGAATTACGTGGTGCCCTATTTAAAGTGAATGCGGTTGTCTCTAATGCCTAACCCATAAACGATAGTGGTAATTCGATAAGAGACATCATGGTTTGCACCACATCCAATAGGGTGCAGCTATGATGTTCGGACACACCATCACACTATGGTGTTCCAGGCGGCATTAGTTGTGAAACAATTTCCACAATGTCTTAATTGTGTACCAAACACGTAACTCAGATATTCATCTCTATGATCATACCATAGACATTTTATCTTCTTGTCACGACGATCTTCAACTTCACTTTGAAATTACTTGAACCTTTCAATAATTCAGACTGGTGTTTCATCAAGTAAATATACTTAGAATCTACTCAAATCATCTGTGAAGTAAGAGCATAACGATATTCACTGCGTGCCTCAGCACTCATTGGATTGCACACATCAAATGTATTACTTCCGACAAGTTGCTCTCTTGTTTCATCTCACTGAAAACGAGGCCTTTCAGTCATCTTGCCCATGTGGTATGATTTGCATGTCTCAAGTGATTCAAAATCAAGTGAGTCCAAACGATCCATCTGCATGGAGTTTCTTCATGCGTATAAACCAATAGACATGGTTCGCATGTCTCAAACTTTTCAAAAAAATGAGTGAGTCCAAAGATCCATCAACATGGAGCTTCTTCATGCGTTTTATACCAATATGACTCAAATGGCAGTGCCACAAGTATGTGGTACTATCATTACTATCTTATATCTTTTGGCATGAACATGTGTATCACTACGATCGAGATTCAATAAACCATTCATTTTAGGTGCAAGACCATTGAAGGTATTATTCAAATAAACAGAGTAACCATTATTCTCCTTAAATGAATAACCGTATTGCGATAAACATAATCCAATCATGTCTATGCTCAACGCAAACACCAAATAACAATTATTTAGGTTTAACACCAATCTCGATGGTAGAGGGAGCATGCGATGCTTGATCACATCAACCTTGGAAACACTTCCAACACATATCGTCATCTCACCTTCAGCTAGTCTCCGTTTATTCCGTAGCTTTTTATTTCGAGTTACTAACACTTAGCAACCGAACCGGTATTTTAATACCCTGGTGCTACTAGGAGTACTAGTAAAGTACACATTATAATGTATATCCAATATACTTCTATCGGCCTTGCCAGCCTTATCATCTACCAAGTATCTAGGGTAGTTCTGCTTCAGTGACCGTTCCCCTTATTTCAGAAGCACTTAGTCTCGGGTTTGGGTTCAACCTTGGGTTTCTTCACTAGAGCAACAACTGATTTGCCGTTTCATGAAGTATCCCTTTCTTGCCCTTGCCCTTCTTGAAACTAGTGGTTTTACTAACCATCAACAATTGATGCTCCTATTTGATTTCTACTTTCGCGGTGTCGCGAATAGCTCAGGGTCATCATATCTATCCCTAGTATGTTATAGTTCATCACGAAGCTCTAGTAGCTTGGTGGCAGTGAATTTGGAGAGCCATCACTATCTCATCTGGAAGATTAACTCCCACTCGATTCAAGCGATTGTAGTACTCATACAATCTGAGCACATGCTCAACGATTGAGCTTTTCTCCTTAGTTTGCAGGCTTAAGAAACTTGTCGGAGGTCTCATACCTCTTGACGTGGGCACTAGCCTGAAATCCCAATTTCAGTCCTTGGAACATCTCATATGTTCTGCGATGTTTCAAAAACGTCTTTGGTGCCTCAATTCTAAACCATTTAGCATTACGCACTGAACTATCATGTAGTCATCGAAACATGTATGTCAGATGTTCGCAACATCCACAACCGACGCTCGAGGTTCAGCACACTGAGTGGTGCATTAAAGACATAATCCTTCTGCGCAGCAATGAGGACAATCCTCAGTTTACGGACCCAGTCCGCATAATTGCTACTGTCAACTCTCAACTAAATTTTCTCTAGGAACATATCTAAAACAGTAAAACCAAAGCGTGAGCTACGACATAATTTGCAAAGACCTTTTGACTATGTTCACGATAATTAAGTTCATCTAATCAAATTATTTAATGAACTCCCACTTAGATAGACATCCCTCTAGTCATCTAAGTGATACATGATCCGAGTCAACTAGGCTGTGTCCGATCATCACGTGAGACGGACTAGTCATCATCGCTGAACATCTTCATGTTGATCGTATCCACTATACGACTCATGTTCGACCTTTCGGTCTCTTGTGTTCCGAGGCCATGTCTGTACATGCTAGGCTCGTCAAGTCAACCTAAGTGTTTTTCATGTGTAAATCTGGCTTACACCCGTTGTATGCGAACGTTAGAATCTATCACACCCGATCATCACGTGGTGCTTCGAAACAACGAACTTTCACAACGGTGCACAGTTAGGGGGAACACTTTCTTGAAATTTTATGAGGGATCATCTTATTTATGCTACCGTCGTTCTAAGCAAATAAGATGTAAAAACATGATAAACATCACATGCAATCAAATTCACATGATATGGCCAATATCATTTTGCTCCTTTTGATCTCCATCCTCGGGGCGCCATGATCATCATCGTCACCGGCATGACACCATGATCTCCATCATCATGATCTCCATCATCGTGTCTTCATGAAGTTGTCTCGCCAACTATTACTTCTACTACTATGGCTAACGGTTAGCAATAAAGTAAAGTAATTACATGGTGTTTTCATTGACACGCAGGTCATATAACAAATTAAGACAACTCCCATGGCTCCTGCCGGTTGTCATACTCATCGACATGCAAGTCATGATTCCTATTACAAGAACATGATCAATCTCATACATCACATATATCATTCATCACATCCTTTTGGCCATATCACATCACACGGCATATGCTGCAAGAACAAGTTAGACGTCCTCTAATTGTTGTTGCAAGTTTTTACGTGGCTGCTATAGGTTTCTAGCAAGAACGTTTCTTACCTACGCCAAAACCACAACGTGATATGCCAATTTCTATTTACCCTTCATAAGGACCCTTTTCACTGATTCCGGTCCGACTAAAGTGGGAGAGACAGACACCCGCTAGCCACCTTATGCAACTAGTGCATGTCAGTCGGTGGAACCTGTCTCACGTAAGCGTACGTGTAAGGTCGGTCCGGGCCGCTTCATCCCACGATGCCGCCGAATCAAGATAAGACTAGTAACGGCAAGTAAATTGACAAAATCGACGCCCACAACAACTTGTGTTCTACTCGTGCATAGAAACTACGCATAGACCTAGCTCATGATGCCACTGTTGGGGATCGTTGCAGAAATTAAAAAATTTCTACGCATCACCAAGATCAATCTATGGAGAGACTAGCAACGAGAGAGAGGGAGTGCATCTTCATACCCTTGAAGATCGCGATGCGGAAGCGTTACAAGAACGCGGATGAAGGAGTCGTACTCGCAGCAATTCAGATCGCGGTTGATTCCGATCTAAGCGCCGAACAACGGCGCCTCCGCGTTCAACACACGTATAGCCCGGGGACGTCTCCTCCTTCTTGATCCAGCAAGGGGAGAGGAGAAGTTGAGGGAGAGCTCCGGCAGCACGACGGCGTGGTGGTGGAGCTTGCAGTTCTCCGGCAGGGCTTCGCCAAGCACTACGGAGGAGGAGGAGGTGTTGGGGAGGGAGAGGGCTGCGCCAGGGGAAGGGGTGTGGCTCCCATGCGCCTCCCCACTATATATAGGGGTGGAGGGGGCTGGTTTCTTGCCCTCCAAGTCCATTGGGGCATTGGCAAAGGTGGGGGAAAGAAATCCCATCAATTCCCTTCCCCACCGATTGTTATCCCCTTTTTTAGGGACCTTAATCTTATCCCTTCGGGATATGATCTTATTCCTTCTAAGGGGGGATCTTGGTGCGCCTTGACCAGGGGTGTGGGGCCTTGCCCCACTACCCACGTTCATGTGGGTCCCCCATGCAGGTGGGCCCCACTCCAGAACCTTCCCGGTACAATACCGAAAAATCCCAAACATTTTTCGGTGGCCAAAATAGGACTTCCCATATATAAATCTTTACCTCCGGACCATTCCGGAACTCCTCGTGATGTCTGGGATCTCATCAGGGACTCCGAACAACATTCGTTAACTGCACACTAATTCCCATAACAACTCTAGCGTCACCGAACCTTAAGTGTGTAGACCCTACGGGTTCGGGAATCATGCAGACATGACCGAGACAGCTCTCTGGCCAATAACCAACAGCGGGATATTAATACCCATGTTGGCTCCCACATGTTCCACGATGATCTCATCGGATGAACCACGATGTCGGGGATTCAATCAAATCTGTATACAATTCCCTTTGTCAATCGGTACGTTACTTGCCCGAGATTCGATCGTCGGTCTCCCAATACCTCGTTCAATCTCGTTACCGGCAAGTCACTTTACTCGTTTCGTAATGCATGATCCCGCGACTAACTACTTAGTCACATTGAGCTCATTATGATGATGCATTACCGAGTGGGCCCAGAGATACCTCTCCGTCATACGGAGTGACAAATCCCAGTCTCGATTCGTGCCAACCCAACAGACACTTTCGGAGATACCTGTAGTGTACCTTTATAGCCACCCAGTTACGTTGTGACGTTTGGCACACCCAAAGCATTCCTACGGTATCCGGGAGTTGCACAATCTCATTGTCTAAGGAAATGATACTTGACATTAGAAAAGCTTTAGCAGACGAACTACACGATCTTGTGCTATGCTCAGGATTGGGTCTTGTCCATCACATCATTCTCCTAATGATGTGATCCCGTTATCAGCGACATCCAATGTCCATGGTCAGGAAACCATAACCATCTATTGATCAACGAGCTAGTCAACTAGAGGCTCACTAGGGACATGTTGTGGTCTATGTATTCACACATGTATTACGATTTCCGGATAACACAATTATAGCATGAACAATAGACAATTATCATGAATAAGGAAATACAATAATAACCACTTTATTATTGCCTCTAGGGCATATTTCCAACAGTCTCCCACTTGCACTAGAGTCAATAATCTAGTTCACATCACTATCAGCCTGTTTGGTAAACACTTAGGCAGGGGAATGGGAGTTTGCACAAGGGTGTTTATGAAGGGATTAGTCATGGGAAGTAGATTTTTACTCCCATTCCCTTGTTTGGTATATGATGGGAATTAGCGTGGGATAAAACTCTGCTCACGAATTAACAGGGTACCCCCTGGGAAGAAATAGGTGGGAATTGGCTTCCTCAACTCCCATTCCCCTTCCTACTTAAACTCCCATTCCCTCTAATCAAACAGTGGACTTTTAATCTCCTCACCCCTCAACTCCCATTCCCCATCTCGAATTCCCCCGAACCAAACACGCTGTATGTGATTGTAATGAATCCAACACCCATGGGGTTTGATCATATCTCGCTTGTGAGAGAGGTTATTAGTCAACGGGTCTGAACCTTTCAGATCCGTGTGTGCTTTACAAATCTCTATGTCATCTTGTAGATGCAGCTACCATGTGCTACTTGGAGCTATTCCAAATAACTGCTCTACTATACGAATCCGGTTTACTACTCAGAGTCATCCGGATTAGTGTCAAAGTTTGCATCGACGTAACCCTTTACGGCGAACTCTTTTACCACCTCCATAATCGAGAAAATTCCTTAGTCCACTAGTTACTAAGGATAAGTTTGACCGCTGTCATGTGATCCATTCCTGGATCACTCTTGTACCCCTTGATTGACTAATGGCAAGGCACACTTCAGGTGCGGTACACAGCATAGCATACTATAGAGCCTACGTCTAAAGCATAGGGGATGACCTTTGTCCTTTCTCTCTCTTCTGCCGTGGTCAGATCTTTAGTCAATATCAGCAACTAGTAGGAGCCATATGGTTGTCGCTTTATTGTATGCAATGCAATCGCCCTGTAATTGTTTTTACTTTATCACTAAGCGGTAGCGATAGTCGTAGAAGCAATAGTTGGCGAGACGACAACGATGCTATGATGGAGATCAAGGTGTCGCGCCGGTGATGATGGTGATCATGACGGTGCTTTGGAGATAGAGATCAAAGGCACAAGATGATGATGGCCATATCATATCACTTATATTGATTGCATGTGATGTTTATCCTTTATGCATCTTACTTTGCTTAATTCGGCGGTAGCATTATAAGATGATCTCTCACTAAATTTCAAGGTACAAGTGTTCTCCCTGAGTATGCACCATTGTGAAAGTTCGTCGTGCCGAGACACCACATGATGATCGGGTGTGATAAGCTCTACGTTCACATACAACGGGTGCAAGCCAGTTTTGCACATGCAGAATACTCGGGTTAAACTTGACGAGCCTAGCATATGCAGATATGGCCTCGGAACACTGAGACCGAAAGGTCGAGCGTGAATCATATAGTAGATATGATCAACATAGTGATGTTCACCATTGAAAACTACTCCATCTCACATGATGATCGGACATGGTTTAGTTGATTTGGATCACGTGATCACTTAGACGATTAGAGAGATGTCTATCTAAGTGGGAGTTCTTAAGTAATATGATTAATTGAACTTTAATTTATCATGAACTTAGTACCTGATAGTATTTTGCATGTCTATGTTGTTGTAGATCAATAGCCGGTGCTACTGTTCCTTTGAATTTTAATGTGTTCCTAGAGAAAGCTAAGTTGAAAGATGATGGTAGCAACTACACGGACTGGGTCCGTAACTTGAGGATTATCCTCATTGCTGCACAGAAGAATTACGTCCTGGAAGCACCGCTAGGTGCCAGGCCTGCTGCAAATGCTGCTGATGATGTTAAGAACGTCTGGCAAAGCAAAGCTGATGACTACTCGATAGTTCAGTGTGCATGCTTTACGGCTTAGAACCGGGACTTCAACGTCGTTTTGAACGTTATGGAGCATATGAGATGTTCCAGGAGTTGAAGTTAATATTTCAAGCAAATGCCCGGGTTGAGAGATATGAAGTCTCCAATAAGTTCTACAGCTGCAAAATGATTGTTTTGAGAAAGTGTTGTCATCCGAGATTTATTATTATTGCTCGCTAGTTGATTATGCCATTGATATGAGTAAACATGAGACCTAAGTGTTATTGTGAATATGGTTAGTTCATAATCTTTGCTGAAAACTTGAATGCTGGCTTTACATATTTACAACAACAAGAGCAAACAGAGTTTGTAAAAGTCTTTCTTTATCACTTTCAGTTTGTCAACTGAATTGCTTGAGGACAAGCAAAGGTTTAAGCTTGGGGGAGTTGATACGTCTCCATCGTATCTACTTTTCCAAACACTTTTGCCCTTGTTTTGGACTCTAACTTGCATGATTTGAATGGAACTAACCCGGACTGACGCTGTTTTCAGCAGAATTGCCATGGTGTTATTTTTGTGCAGAAATAAAAGTTCTCGGAATGACCTGAAACTTCACGGAGAATATTTTTGGAATTTATAAAAAATACTGGCGAAAGAATCAAGACCAGGGGGCCCACACCCTGTCCACGAGGGTGGGGGCGCGCCTGCCCCCCTGGGTGTGCCCCCTACCTCGTGGGCCCCCTGGTGCTCCACCGACCTCAACTCCAACTCTATATATTCACGTTCGGGGAGAAAAAAATCAGAGAGAAGGATTCATCGCGTTTTACGATACGGAGCCGCTGCCAAGCCCTAATCTCTCTCAAGAGGGCTGATCTGGAGTCCGTTCGGGGCTCCGGAGAGGGGAATCTGTCGCCGTCGTCATCATCAACCTTCCTCCATCACCAATTTCATGATGCTCACCGCCGTGCGTGAGTAATTCCATCGTAGGCTTGCTGGACAGTGATGGGTTGGATGAGATTTAACATGTAATCGAGTTAGTTTTGTTAGGGTTTGATCCCTAGTATCCATTATGTTCTGAGATTGATGTTGCTATGACTTTGCTATGCTTAATGCTTGTCACTAGGGCCCGAGTGCCATGAGTTCAGATCTGAACTTATTATGTTTTCATGAATATATGTGAGTTCTTGATCCTATCTTGCAAGTCAATAGTCACCTACTCTGTGTTATGATCCGGTAACCCCGAAGTGACAATAATCGGGACCACTCCAGGTGATGATCGTAATTTGAGGAGTTCATGTATTCACTAAGTGTTAACGATTTGGTCTGGTACTCTATTAAAAGGATGTTGGAAATATGCCCTAGAGGCAATAATAAATGGTTATTATTATATTTCTTTGTTCATGGTAATTGTCTATTGTTCATGCTATAATTGTATTGTCCGGAAATCGTAATACATGTGTGAATACATAGACCACAACGTGTCCCTAGTAAGCCTCTAGTTGACTAGCTCGTTGATCAATAGATAGTCATGGTTTCCTGACTATGGACATTGGATGTCATTGATAACGGGATCACATCATTAGGAGAATGATGTGATGGACAAGACCCAATCCTAAGCATAGCATAAAAGATCGTGTAGTTTCCTTTGCTAGAGCTTTTCCAATGTCAAGCATCTTTTCCTTAGACCATGAGATCGTGCAACTCCCGGATACCGTAGGAGTGCTTTGGGTGTGCCAAACGTCACAACGTAACTGGGTGACTATAAACGTGCACTACGGGTATCTCCGAAAGTGTCTGTTGGGTTGGCACGGATCGAGACTGGGATTTGTCACTCCGTGTGACGGAGAGGTATCTCTGGGCCCACTCGGTAATGCATCATCATAATGGGCTCTATGTGACTAAGGCGTTAGTCACGGGATCATGCATTGCGGTACGAGTAAAGAGACTTGCCGGTAACGAGATTGAACAAGGTATTGGGATACCGACGATCGAATCTCGGGCAAGTAACATACCGATGGACAAAGGGAATTGTATACGGGATTGATTGAATCCTCGACATCGTGGTTCATCCGATGAGATCATCGTGGAACATGTGGGAGCCAACATGGGTATCCAGATCCTGCTGTTGGTTATTGACCGGAGAGGCGTCTCGGTCATGTCTGCATGTCTCCCGAACCCGTAGGGTCTACACACTTAAGGTTCGGTGACGCTAGGGTTGTAGAGATATGTGTATGCGGAAACCCGAAAGTTGTTTGGAGTCCCGGATGAGATCCCGGACGTCACGAGGAGTTCCGGAATGGTCCGGAGGTGAAGAATTATATATAGGAAGTCAAGTTTCGGCCACCGGGAAAGTTTCGGGGGTTACCGGTATTGTACCGGGACCACCGGAAGGGTCCCGGGGGTCCATCGGGTGGGGCCACCTATCCCGGAGGGCCCCGTGGGCTGAAGTGGGAAGGGAACCAGCCCCTAGTGGGCTAGGCGCCCCCCCATGGGCCTTCCCCCTGCGCCTAGGGTTGGAAACCCTAGGGCAAGGGGGCGCCCCACTTGCCTTGGGGGGCAAGGCACCCCCTTGGCCGCCCCCCCCCCCACCAGATGGGGTTTTGGCCGGCGCCCCCCTCCCAGGGGGCCTATATAAAGGGGGGGAGGGAGGGCAGCAACATCTTAGCCTTGGGCGCCTCCCTCCTCCCCTGCTACACCTCTCTCTCTCGTAGAAGCTCGGCGAAGCCCTGCCAGCATCCCGCTACATCCACCACCACGCCGTCGTGCTGCTGGATCTCCATCAACCTCTCCTTCCCCCTTGCTGGATCAAGAAGGAGGAGACGTCGCTGCACCGTACGCGTGTTGAACGCGGAGGTGCCGTCCGTTCGGCACTCGGTCATCGGTGATTTGGATCACGGCGAGTACGACTCCGTCATCCACGTTCATTGGAACGCTTCCGCTCGCGATCTACAAGGGTATGTAGATGCACTCCTTTCCCCTCGTTGCTAGTATACTCCATAGATGCATCTTGGTGAGCGTAGGAAAATTTTAAAATTATGCTACGATTCCCAACAAAGGAGGCCTTAATATCCCTTAGTTTCCAATAGGACCCCGCTGCCACGGGAGGGTAGTACAAAAGATGTTATGCAAGTTCTTTTCCATAAGCACGTATGACTATATTCGGAATACATGCCTACATTACATTGATGAACTGGAGCTAGTTCTGTGTCACCCTATGTTATAACTGTTGCATGAAGAATCGCATCCGACATAATTATCCATCGTTGATCCAATGCATGCGAGCTTTTCACATATTGATCTTTGCTTAGTTACTTTTTCGTTGCCACTGTTACAATTACTACAAAGTTGCTACTGTTACTTTTGCCACTGTTACCGTTACTTCCATACTACTTTGCTACTAAATACTTTGCTGCAGATATTAAGTTATCCAGGTGTGGTTGAATTGACAACTCGACTGGTAATACTTGAGAATATACTTTGGCTCCCCTTGTGTCGAATCAATAAATTTGGGTTGAATACTCTACCCTCGAAAACAGTTGCGATCCCCTATACTTGTGGGTTATCAAGACTATTTTCTGGCGCCGTTGCCGGGGAGCATAGCTCTATTATTTAAGCCACTTGGGATTTATATCTGCTGATCACTATGAGGCACTTGAAAGATGAAAAAACCAAGATTTATCCCTCAACTACGAGGGGAGGTAAGAATCTGCCATCTAGCTCTGCACTTGATTCACCTTCTGTTATGAGTAAACTTGCGACACCTAAACCTGCTTCTGCTATTGATTCTGATATGTCGCATGTTATTGATGATGCCACTTCTGCTTTGCATGATACTTATGATGAAACGACTTCTATGCTTGATAATATTGTGCCATTAGGTGAATTTCTTGATGAACAACTTGCTAGGGTTAGAGAGAATGAAATTATTGAAACTGATAATATTGATGAAAGTGGTGATGAAAATTCTCCCCCTAGATATGAATTACCTGTTGTTCCCGAGGGTTATGTTATGGATGAAGAAACTGCTAGAGACTTTCTTGCTTGCAATGATAGATATGATCTTAAGAAATTATTAGCTAAGCTGGAAGAAAAGTCTTTGAATGCTAGAACGAAATATGACCCTTCTTTTGCTACTTCACCTATCTGTATTTCCGATAAGGATTATGATTTCTCCGTCGATCCTGAGATAATTACTTTGGCTGAATCTGATCCTTTTCATGGCTATGAATCTGAATCTGATCCTTTTCATGTTAATGGTAATGAGCATACGGTACACTTTCCGAGGAAATAACCTCAAGTCCACGGTATCAATTTTATTGGAAAATTTCCATCGATTATTATTGGAGGTTTTGAATTTCCTCTTCCTACTATCAAGAAGAAATATGATATTCTTATTATTGGGGACGTGCATATCCCCGTTGATGTAACCTAGTGCTATTCGAAAATTCTCCGGTTTCATGCGAATCGGAATGAGTTTGTTAACAAGACTTGATCAACCTTGTTAGTGGATTCCTTGTGATGAGCATGAGATGGACGAAGTTAGAAAGCACAACTCTCTATACCCTCCTTTTACTTTCTGTTATTTAGATTAAATAAAGCAAAAATAGTATTTTTTGTCTGTTTTCTGAATTATCCTTGCAATAAAAAAATACCCCGAAAATAAAAGTTCTCCAAATGCCCTAAAATTGAAATATGATTTTTTTCTAGAATTTTAAGAATATCTGGCACCAAGAACATATCAGGGGGAGCCACCACCTGGCCACGAGGGTCCAAGGTGCGCCCCTGCCTCGTGGGCCCCACGTGGGCCCCCTCCACTTATTCCAGCACCCACACACTTCGTCTTCCTCCAGAAAAAATCACCACACAGCTCAAACTCGTGTTCTAGCTCGTTTTGATGCGATTTTCGATCTCCTTGCTTAAAGCTCCACTCACAAAACTGCTTTGGGGGATTGTTCTTCGGTATGTGACTCCTCCAATGGTCCAATTAGTTTTTGTTCTAGTACTTTATTTATTGCAATTTTTTGTTGCTAAGGTGACCCTGTTCTTGAGCTTGCATATCAAATTTATTTGGTCCCAAGTAGTTCTAATGCATGATATAGTCTCTAGGAACTTGTGGGAGTAGTTGCTATCGATCTTGTTGAGTTTAGTTCACTTTTATTTTGAGTCACTAAAAATTTCAGAAATTTTTCAGAGGAAGAAATATGTTTAGGAAAATGTACCAAGGTGGTTCCTCAAGGAAGCAAGGACCCAGGCCTGCAATACGTGAACTGGACCATGAACCACCAAGAGAAGCTCAAGTGCGGCCTTGTGAATGGCCGTCAGAAAAATTTGTGGTCCAAGCATGAATTAAGGATGAATTTGACGCGTATGTGTGTAATGCTGAACTCAAGGGCTTCGTGTCAGATAAGTGCCCCCAACATTACTACCTGACTGACTCCTTTGTGAGAAGGTTTAAATTTACATCATCATGCAATTGTCACATGGTCCTGTTTGATCTTTATGATAAATCTTATACCATGGATTTAGAGGATTTTAATACTGCTTGTAAACTCCCGCAGTGGGGTAGTGCTAGTGAACCTTGCAAATTTGAATATAAAGACTTTATTGCTAGTATAACTGTGGGGGAATCTAGGGAAATCACGCAAGCTACCATAGGGAGTATTCATTTTCCTGCCATACATTATTTTGCTCTCTTTATAGGTAGATGCATTAACGGTAAGGACGAGGCATGTCACATGTGCGTTCCTGATCTTAGTGTTCTCAAGAGTGCTGTATTAGGAGATAAACAATATAACTTGGGAGCTATCGTTGCATGAAGGTTGCATCATAACAGTATTAGCGGAGATTTGTTTGATGGAATTTATGCAACCCATTTAGCTAATTTTCTTGAGGTACCCATTCGTGGAAATGATATGGAGTTGCCTCCTGCTTATCTAGATTATAATGCTATGGTTCATCATCAGTGTGTTGAGAGGAATGAACAATTCCTCCAATACCAACTAATCTTTGACAGACGTCGCACTGTCCATGTTGCTCTCCCTGCTCCTGCTTTCTTTGACTTTCAGGCAAAAGGGAGATATGTTATAACCAGGGAGGAGGCGAACGAGTATGAGAGGAGGACGGAGGCAGCTCGCCTCCAAGCTGCAGCTCATCAGGCAATAGCCGCTGCATCTCAGTACGACTCCAGTTACAACTTTGGATATCCGCCAGGCCATCCATGGGCATAGACCAACTTAGGACAAAAGCCTAAGCTTGGGGGAGTACGTATTTCTCACCGACATTACATTCATGTTCACACACTCATACTAGTTGTCGGTGCTCATACTTTGCATTATACTATCCATGCTAGTTTATTTTCTTTTCTTGCTTTCTTCTTGTGTGTTTGAAAAACCTTAAGAAAAAACAAAAAAAATAGTTGTAGCTTTTAGCTAGTTTACTTTCCATGTTGTAGTAGTAGTAATTAAAAGAAAACCCAAAAAGATTTCTCGTTCTTCTTTTTGTTTGTTGGGAGCTTTCCCGTGTAAATAGTTTTATTTCCTTTCTTTTCTTTGGGGGTCGAGAGGAGAAGACCATGATGAAAATTTTGAGTGGCTCTTATATGAATTATTGTTGAATTAGCCAGGAGCCCATATTACCTTATCTTCTCCCTTATATTAAATGCTTGCAGGTTCCAGCTTAGTCCAATGCACGTGCACTATTATTATTATCGACACCGTTCGGTCGTGCAAGTGAAAGGCAATAATGACGATATATGATGGACTAGTTGAGATGAGAGAAGCTGGTATGAACTCGATCTCTCTTGTTTTTGTAAATATGATTAGTTCATCGTTCTTGATTCAGCCTATTATGAATGAAACATGTTTGCAATCACAATTGGAGATTATAGTTGCTCATGCCATGCTTAATTAGCTAGGAGTTTATAATGGTTTAGCTTGCATGCCAACATGCTATTAAAATGGTTGTGATGTGGTATGATAGGGTGGTATCCTCCTTTGAATGATTCAAGTGGCTTGACTTGGCACATGTTCACACATGTAGTTGAAACAAAATCAACATAGCCTCCACAATATTTATGGTCATGGTGAATTTTAATGCATGTTCATGACTGTTGTCGCTCTCTAGTTGGTCGCTTCCCAGTCTCTTTCTAGCCTTCACTTGTACTAAGTGGGAATACTGCTTGTGCATCCACTTCCATAAACCCCAAAAGTTATTCCATATGAGTCCACCATACCTTCCTATATGCGGTATCTACCTGCCGTTCCAAGTAAATTTGTATGTGCCAAACTCTAAACCTTCAAATGAAATTCTGTTTTGTATGCTCGAATAGCTCATGTATCAACTAGGGTTGTCTGTATCTTCCATGCTAGGCGGGTTATTCTCAAGAGGAGTGGACTCCGCTCCTCACTCACGAGAAAATGGCTGGTCACCGGGATGCCCAGTCCCACCCTCAAACCAAATCAAAATAATTGCAAACAAAACTCCCCCAGGATTGTTGTTAGTTGGAGGCACCCGTTGTTTCGGGCAAGCCATGGATTGATGCTTGTTGGTGGAGGGGGAGTATAAACTTTACCATTCTGCTTGGGAACCGCCTATAATGTGTGTAGCATGGAAGATATCGAGATCTCTCGGTTGTTATGTTGACAATGAAAGTATGCTACTCAAAATATTATTTATCTCTATTTCAACAATCTAGCTCTGGCACCTCTACAAATCCCTGCTTCCCTCTGCGAAGGGTCTATCTATTTACTTTTATGTTGAGTCATCATCCTCTTATTAAAAAGCACCAGTTGGAGAGCACCGCTGTCATTTGCATCCATTACTATTAATTTATATTGAGTATGACTATGACTGGATCTCTTTTACCATGAATTACAATGTTTAGACAGTCCTTGATCTTCAGAGGTGCTCTGCATTTATGTTTTGCGGTCTCAGAAAGGGCTAGCGAGATACCATCTTGTTATATCATATTATGATTGTGTTGAGAAAGTGTTGTCATCTGAGATTTATTATTATTGCTCGCTAGTTGATTATGCCATTGATATGAGTAAACATGAGACCTAAGTGTTATTGTGAATATGGTTAGTTCATAATCTTTGCTGAAAACTTGAATGCTGGCTTTACATATTTACAACAACAAGAGCTAACAGAGTTTGTAAAAGTTTTTCTTTATCACTTTCAGTTTGTCAACTGAATTGCTTGAGGACAAGCAAAGGTTTAAGCTTGGGGGAGTTGATACGTCTCCATCGTACACCGACAAAGGGTAAAGGAAAAAATGGGAACTTTAAGAAGAACGGCAAGCAAGTTGCTGCTCAAGTGAAGAAGCCCAAGTCTGGACTTAAGCCTGAGACTGAGTGCTTCTACTGCAAAGGGACTGGTCACTGGAAGCGGAACTGCCCCAAGTATTTGGCGGATAAGAAGGATGGCAAGGTGAACAAAGGTATATGTGATATACATGTTATTGATGTGTACCTTACTAATGCTCGCAGTAGTGCCTGAGTATTTGATACTGGTTCTGTTGCTAATATTTGCAACTCGAAACAGGGACTACGAATTAAGCGAAGATTGGCTAAGGACGAGGTGATGATGCGCGTGGGAAATGGTTCCAAAGTCGATGTGATCGCCGTCGGCACGCTACCTCTACATCTACCTTTGGGATTAGTTTTAGACCTGAATAATTGTTATTTGGTGCCAGCGTTAAGCATGAACATTATATCTGGATCTTGTTTGATGCGAGGTGGTTATTCATTTAAATCAAGAGTAATGGTTGTTCTATTTATATGAGTAATATCTTTTATGGTCATGCACCCTTGAAGAGTGGTCTATTTTTGTTGAATCTCGATAGTAGTGACACACATATTCATAATATTGAAGCCAAAAGATGCAGAGTTGATAATGATAGTGCAACTTATTTGTGGCACTGCCGTTTGGGTCATATTGGTGTAAAGCGCATGAAGAAACTCCATTCTGATGGACTATTGGAATCACTTGGTACTTGCGAACCATGCCTCATGGGCAAGATGACTAAAACTCTGTTCTTCGAAACAATGGAGCGAGCAACAGATTTATTGGAAATCATACATACTGATGTATGTGGTCCAATGAACATAGAGGCTCGCGGTGGGTATCGTTATTTTCTGACCTTCACAGATGATTTGAGCAGATATGGGTATATCTACTTGATGAAACATAAGTCTGAAACATTTGAAATGTTCAAAGAATTTTAGAGTGAAGTGGAAAATCATTGTAACAAGAAAATAAAGTTTCTGCGATCTGATCGTGGAGGAGAATATTTGAGTTACGAGTTTGGTCTTCATTTGAAACAATGCGGAATAGTTTCGCAACTCACGCCGCCCGGAACACCACAGCGTAATGGTGTGTCCGAACGTCGTAATCGCACTTTATTAGATATGGTGCGATCTATGATGTCTCTTACTTATTTACCGCTTTCGTTTTGGGGTTATGCTTTAGAGACGACTGCATTCACATTAAATAGGGTACCATCTAAATCCGTTGAGACGACACCTTATGAACTGTGGTTTGGCAAGAAACCCAAGTTGTCGTTTCTTAAAGTTTGGGGCTGCGATGCTTGTGTGAAAAAGCTTCAACCTGATAAGTTCGAACCCAAATCAGAGAAATGTGTCTTCATAGGATACCCAAAGGAGACTGTTGGGTACACCTTCTATCACAGATCCGAAGGCAAAACATTCGTTGCTAAGAATGGATCCTTTCTTGAGAAGGAGTTTCTCTCGAAAGAAGTGAGTGGGAGGAAAGTAGAACTTGATGAGGTAAGTGTACCTGCTCGCTTATTGGAAAGTAGTTCATCACAGAAATCAATTCATGTGACTTCTACACCAATTAGTGAGGAAGCTAATGATGATGATCATGTAACTTCAGATTAAGTTACTACTGAACCTCGTAGGTCAACCAGAGTAAGATCCGCACCAGAGTGGTACGGTAATCCAGTTCTCGAAGTCATGTTACTTGACCATGATGAACCTACGAACTATGAGGAAGCGATGATGAGCCCAGATTCCGCGAAATGGCTTGAGGCCATGAAATCTAAGATGGGATCCATGTATGAGAACAAAGTGTGGACTTTGGTTGACTTGCCCGATGATCGGCAAGCCATCGAGAATAAATGGATCTTCAAGAAGAAGACTTACGCTGACGATAATGTTACTGTCTAGAAAGCTCGACTTGTTGCGAAAGGTTTTCGACAAGTTCAAGGAGTTGACTACAATGAGACCTTCTCACCCGTAGCGATGCTTAAGTCCGTCCGAATCATGTTAGCAATTGCTGCATTTTATGATTATGAAAGTTGGCAAATGAATATAAAGACTGCATTCCTGAATGGATTTCTGGAAGGAGAGTTGTATATGATACAACCCAAAGGTTTTATCAATCCAAAGGATGCTAACAAAGTGTGCAAGCTCCAGCAATCCATTTATGGACTGGTGCAAGCATCTCGGAGTTGGAATAAACGTTTTGATAGTGTGATCAAAGCATATGGTTTTATACAGACTTTTGGAGAAGCCTGTATTTACAGGAAAGTGAGTGGGAGCTCTGTAGTATTTCTAATATTATATGTGAATGACATATTGTTGATTGGAAATGATATAGAATTTCTGGATAGCATAAAAGGATACTTGAATAAGAGTTTTTCAATGAAAGACCTCGGTGAAGCTGCTTATATATTGGGCATCAAGATCTATAGAGATAGATCAAGCCGCTTAATTGGACTTTCACAAAGCACATACCTTGATAAAGTTTTGAAGAAGTTCAAAGTGGATCAAGCAAAGAAAGGGTTCTTGCCTGTGTTACAAGGTGTGAAGTTGAGTCAGACTCAATGCCCGACCACTGCAGAAGATAGAGAGAAAATGAAAGTCATTCCCTATGCTTCAGCCATAGGTTTTATCATGTATGCACTGCTGTGTACCAGACCTGATGTGTGTCTTGCTATTAGTTTAGCAGGGACGTACCAAAGTAATCCAGGAGTGGATCACTGGACAGTGGTCAAGAACATCCTGAAATACCTGAAAAGGACTAAGGATATGTTTCTTGTTTATGGAGGTGACAAAGAACTCGTCGTAAATGGTTACGTCGATGCAAGCTTTGACACTGATCCGGATGACTCTAAGTCACAAACCGGATACGTATTTATATTGAACGGTGGAGCTGTAAGTTGGTGCAGTTCTACGCAAAGCGTCGTGGCGGGATCTACATGTGAAGCGGAATACATAGCTACTTCGAAAGCAGCAAATGAAGGAGTCTGGATAAAGGAGATCATATCCAATCTAGGTGTCATACCTAGTGCATTGGGTCCAATGAAAAACTTTTGTGACAATACTGGTGCAATTGCCTTGGCAAAGGAATCCAGATTTCACAAGAGAACCAAGCACATCAAGAGATGCTTCAATTCCATCCGCGATCAAGTCAAGGAGGGAGACATAGAGATTTGCAAGATACATATGGATCTGAATGTTGCAGACCCGTTGACTAAGCCTCTCTCACGAGCAAAACATGATCAGCACAGAGACTCCATGGGTGTTAGAATCATTACTGTGTAATCTAGATTATTGACTCTAGTGCAAGTGGGAGACTGAAGGAAATATGCCCTAGAGGCAATAATAAAGTTGTTATTTATATTTTCTTATATCATGATAATTGTTTATTATTCATGCTAGAATTGTATTAACCGGAAACTTAGTACATGTGTGAATACATAGACAAACAGAGTGTTACTAGTATGCCTCTACTTGACTAGCTCGTTGGATCAAAGATGGTTAAGTTTCCTAGCCATAGACATGAGTTGTCATTTGATTAACGGGATCACATCATTAGAGAATGATGTGATTGACTTGACCCATCCGTTAGCTTAGCACGATGATCGTTTAGTTTGTTGCTATTGCTTTCTTCATGACTTATACATGTTCCTATGACTATGAGATTATGCAACTCCCGAATACCGGAGGAATACTTTGTGTGCTATCAAACGTCACAACGTAACTGGGTGATTATAAAGATGCTCTACAGGTGTCTCCGATGGTGTTTGTTGAATTGGCATAGATCGAGATTAGGATTTGTCACTCCGATTGTCGGAGAGGTATCTCTGGGCCCTCTCGGTAATGCGCATCACTATAAGCCTTGCAAGCAATGTAACTAATGAGTTAGTTACGGGATGATGCATTACGGAACGAGTAAAGAGACTTGCCGGTAATGAGATTGAACTAGGTATTGAGATACCGACGATCGAATCTCGGGCAAGTAACATACCGATGGTAAAGGGAACAACATATGTTGTTATGCGATTTGACCGATAAAGATCTTCGTAGAATATGTAGGAACCAATATGAGCATCCAGGTTCCGCTATTGGTTATTGACCGGAGATGAGTCTCGGTCATGTCTACATAGTTCTCGAACCCGTAGGGTCCGCACGCTTAATGTTCAATGACGATCAGTATTATGAGTTTATGTGTTTTGATGTACTGAAGGTTGTTCGGAGTCCCGGATGTGATCACGGACATGACGAGGAGTCTCGAAATGGTCGAGAGATAAAGATCGATATATTGGAATGCTATGTTTGGACATCGGAATGGTTCCGGGTGAGTTCGGACATTTACCGGAGTACCGGGGGGTTACCGGAATCCCCTGGGGAGTCTATGGTCCTTATTGGGCCTTAGTGGGAGAGAGGAGGAGGTGGCCAAGGTGCCCCCCCAAGCCCAATCCGAATTGGGGTGGGGGCTGGCCCCCCTTTCCTTCTCCCTCTCTCCTCCTTCCTTCCTCTCCTACTCCAACTAGGGAAGGGGGAATCCTACTCCCACCGGGAGTAGGAATCCCCCCCCCTTGCGCGCGCCATGAGAGGGCCGGCCCTTCCCCTCCTCCACTCCTTTATATACGGGGGAGGGGGGTACCCCATAGACACACAAGTTGATTGTTTAGCCGTGTGTGGTGCCCCCCTCCACAGATTTCCCCTCGGTCATATCGTTGTAGTGCTTAGGCGAAGCCCTGCGTCAGTAACTTCATCATCACCGTAATCACGCCATCGTGCTGACGAAACTCTCCCTCGACCTCAGCTGGATCTAGAGTTCGTGGGACGTCACCGAGCTGAACGTGTGCAGATCGCGGAGGTGCCGTACTTTCAGTACTAGGATCGGTCGGATCGTGAAGACGTACGACTACATCAACCGCGTTGTCATAACGCTCCCGCTTTCAGTCTACGAGGGTACGTGGACAACACTCTCCTCTCTCGTTGCTATGCATCACCTAGATGGATCTTGCGTGTGCGTAGGAATTTTTTTGAAATTACTGCGTTCCCCAACAAGTTTGACCCAAAACACAAGAACAAAGGAATTTTAAAATCCACTCCAACCTCTTCTTCAAATTCATATACACACGACCAAGACAAAGGCCATAACTAGTGCATATTAACTTAATTTACCTTTGTATATGTTTTAACCTTATAATTTGACTACTTTATGGGATTCATGTGTTTTTCTTATTCTTGTGAATCAAACATACAATTATGTACATGCAATCCTACAATTATGGTCGGACCCTTCCCTGGACCCTGCGCAAGCAAGAGCTACATGCACCGGGCTGCCCTTTTTTTGTGAATCAAACATACAATTATGCAAATTCATGTGTTTTCAATTTTTTTTATTTTGTACATGTAATCCTATCATATTCATTTTTTCCCCTATTTTTACGTTTTTACAATCCAGAGTATCCTCATAAGATTTCTAAGGGTTTCTTTGATTCAAACGATTCTCCAAGGAATTTTGGAGGATTCTAATCCTTAGCAATTTTGCCTACTCAGGTTTTTGATTCATAGGATTGTAAACCATAAGATTTTTTTCCTTGGATTCATTTCCACTCAACTTCATATGAAATTTTCCATCCACTCCAACCTCTCTGAAAAAAATTCTACGTTTTCTTGTGCACAATCAAACACCCCTACAATCATGTAGTATTGAAGGTGGCATGCCATTCTTTTCCATATTTTTTCTCTATTCTTGCAATTTGAAAATCATGTGAATCAATGAGGCCCAAAAGAAATGGAGGAATATGATCCTTGGTGTTTTTTCACAATGATAATCCATAGGAATTATTCTTGGGACTCATGTGCCCTAGATTTTATGGAGAAAATATCCACTCCAAACTCTTGTTTCCCATGGTTTTCTTCTGTATAGTCAAACATCCATAAAAATATGTAGCATTAAAGATGGCATGACATTCCATTCATGTGTTTTTCCTATTAAGGCGTTTAGAAAAATCACACAAATCAAAGAGGCCCTAACCTTCCCATTGCTAGCTCTACGATCAACCCCACATGATTGTCGTGGTGGACATGGTCGAAATACATGTGTGCTTAGTTTCCTACATCAAAATACTATTGGGGAACCCGTAGGCTACAGTAGCTATGAATCAAAAATTTCTACCTTATCACCCAGGAACAATATGTGAGTGTGATGAGTCTACCACTTGACGGTTGATACGTCCAACGTATCTGTAATTTTTGTATGCTTCGTGCATATCATCATTCAGTTGTCCAATTTTAATCTTTTTTGGGGAATTAACTTTTTTATTCAGTGCCTAGTGCAAGTTCCTTTTTTAGTATCTTTTTTCAGGAAATAAAATATCACTAGAGACCCCACAAATCCAAAAACAATTGAAATAGCTTAGGATGCCCGAAGAGGCACTATGGCCAAGGCCCAATACCTACAAACCCTAGGGCTCCCCCTCTTGCCTCCAGTGCCCGACGACATCATATAGCCCCAAAACTTCCCTTAGAGTCATCGGCCATTTTTTCGCTGTCGCCACTTCAAGTTCCGAGGCAATCTTCGTTTACTACGTCGGAGTGGGAATTCATCTCTTCACCAACGTTGATCTTCGGGCGCCTAGATGAGTTGTGACTAGTCCATTCCCTGAGCTACAAGTTCATGATAGTAGCCAAGATGTAATATCACCATTTTGTACATCAATACAATAACCATATAAGTTGGCCGACATGATTATGTTAATCTGATATAAACTCTAGGGTGATGTTGGTCATGTGATGACTTATTAATTTTAGATTTATGGATGCTTTATCTGATTTATAGATGCATACTTCTCTTTAGTTGCATGTTTAGTCTTGGTCAGTTTAGATAGATAATACATACTGGGAATGATGTGCATTAGTAAGGATAAATGTTTGTATGAGGACTGAAATGATTCATATGAACAACAGTATGCCATGTTGTTTTAGGCTGTTATTTGTGTTTTATGCTTAAAATTTGGATGATGCAGAGGGTATCTCGACCTATGAACGGATTATTAGCTATTGATGCAGAGAATGTCTCGATCTACAGATTTGTGGACGTACTGCCTATATAATATGAACACATCACATATAATGTGGCATAATATATTTCATTCTGCATTTTTTCACATGACTATGTCATTTCCTGCAGTTTTATGCATTGGAGAGATACACCGGATGAACCTATGAAACCCAATCCAGTTTTTAGCATAAAAATCAACTTGCAATAATTTTTACCTATGCTTTTATTTCTAGTTTTTTTTTATTTTTCTCGAAAGTAGTTATATTTTATTCTGACAATACAAAAATATTATTTACCACTTTAACTTTTAGTTAACTTGTACAACTAGCAAGGCCCGTAAGGTTGACATCCTTGTTGGTATTGTTGAGACACAAGCGAAATTTTATTTGTGTTGTAGAAATTTACCCTGTTGCAGAACACCATTACCTTTATAGATTGATACCTTGATTACCGCTTGCTGCAAACACCTGTACTTGAAAGCTCAACTCACCATTAAACCATACTCCTAGAGATCCCTTTTCAAAAAAAATACTCCTAGAGATCATGCGGATATTTCAAAACCACGATCGATGCATTTCGTCCTGCAACAGATCGACTTTGGAAGGGAAGAAGCGACAAATCTGGACACCGCATCCGTCCTCTTCACTCCGCCGGTGCGAGCTGCGCATTGCTTCGCGGAGTGGCACCACAGCAGGTTCAGCTCACTTGGTCTCGATGCCCTAGAAAGCTTAAGCCCGAAGTCACTCACACCCACACACGTTGACATTGACCGTCAGCACCTCGATCCGTACGCGCATTAGCGTACTAATCCTGTGCCGTATGGAAAACGCGTTTGGCCGATCGAGTGCACCGGACGCCGGCACGTAGACCGCCGTCAAGCCGCACAACCGGAAAAGGCAGCTTGTAATTGCGTGTGCGAACAGAATGCATGGCGCTTAATTGTTCGTCACTGCACAGTGCCGTGCGGTTAATGCGTCATCCGTTTCCCTGTTCCTTGGCTTCCTTTCGTCTTCACCTGTCTGCTGTCACTCTTGTTGATGGCACGACGCAGAGCTCCAGCGGGTGTTCTCCGAAAAGTTTGTTTGTTCCCGCTTGTATATATGATGATGGAATAAGTAAGGTTCCGTCTGGCACGCGGGGAATTTTCCTGGTCTCGATGGAAATGGACTTATTTGCAAAGGTTAAGATGACTGCAGCTACCGGCTGGGAACACACGGAGACGGAGATATCTTTGGTCGTGTACGGAGAAGATACGGGTGATCTGCGAATCGGATTTGTTAGCACATGACAGTATCTTCTCATCTTTATAGGGGCTAGGGACGAGCAGATACGATTCCCACTTTTCAATCCCAGCCGACCAACACGATCTCGAACGATAAACAAAGGTTAAAGGTTCTCAGGTACGATTCACTGCACAGTTCCCTGGTGAAAAGATTCAGGGACCAATAATCCTGCAGCGTCAGGCATACTAGGTGAAAAGATTAAGAGAGAAGAAAGATTTGCAGTGGTCTTTACAAGGCTCAAGGATATGTTCTAGTACAAAAACGATTCTATCATAACATTTCCGTGTCTACAGGATGCGGTCGTTGTCGATTTGAACAATGTGTCTTTTAAACACAGAGAAAACATATCATACACCTACTTTCTGGTATGCTGCACCATTGATCAGGGCATAGACAATGCTAATTAACCGAGGGATCCAGTGGTCAAAAGCCGAGGAAAAATGAGCATGCTACAAACACAACACTTTCCAAGCCGGTATTGTAGTCTATCATCATCCTATAGACTGCGCACGTTTTGGCGGGTGTGTTTTCTCCACCGCCGCAGCATATGAATGCAGCCCCCAGCAGACAAAAGGCCACAGGCTGCAAGGCCTAGAATGGTTGAATTTGCGATGTTCCCATGGTAGGCGCCCTGCACACAGAAAATAAAGGAGTGCTCTCAACCACTGTGTAGACATGCTGCACATTAAGATTTTACCGCCAAGAGTTCCCTCGAACAAACAAATA
Source organism: Triticum aestivum (assembly GCF_018294505.1). NCBI lineage: Eukaryota > Viridiplantae > Streptophyta > Magnoliopsida > Poales > Poaceae > Triticum > Triticum aestivum. Next base: position 402,991,344 of record NC_057814.1, on the reverse strand, counting down.
ATAAAAGATTTACCACCAAGAGAGTTACCTGTATTAGGAAAATGAACATAGGTGCATTTCCCAGTGCTAGGGAAAAGCTCATCATGCCTCCACGTAGTTCATTTGGCAGGTACCTTCAGCAGTGTCAACCATGTAAATAGAAAGCTCTAACAAGTGACTTCAACTTGAACTCTATTGACATCATTATTCAAAAAACTCTATGGACATCATTCCCCTTACATTGTCCTAAATCTTGCGAGCGAAGGTAAAATAAAGCCCACGGATGCATGGAAGATGCAGAACAGTATCACCAGTGTTCCAATCTCCTGTCGAAAGAAACAAGACTCATTAGACTCATGACACAAGCTTTAAACTGTTTATGCATGTTGGCTTGCAGATATACATGGGCATTACGGTGTACCTGATAATCATAAGCCACAACTGACAAAGCAAGCCCAGCGGCAATGTATGCTGTTGTCAGGCTATCCTCGTTCTGGAAAGGAGCCATGGCTCCATAAAACCATGGAACAGCAGCACTTCCAAGCATTCTCGAGACCAGGAAACATGGGTAGATTAGTGACAGAGGAGCATCCCTTCCGTCAGCCTGTTACATTAACAGATCTGTGAGTGTATAAGTGTGACTTCAGTCTTCAATCAAACCCTGATCAAATGCAACAACATAAGGAAAACTAGCAGAAAAAACTAAGGTACAAACTCGTACCACTATCGTTGGTGCCCAGAGGAACCAAAAGGCTGATACAGAGAACTGGACACTTGCTTGAGCTAAGACCAGAATCAGCACTCTTTTGTCTGAAACAAGCAGGAAATTCTTGTGAGAGATGAAAGTGAAAAGTGCAGGCACCAAAGAAGCTTGACTAGATGATAAGAGGTGTTAACAGAAGGAGTTTTTGATTCATTAGTTCACAATTGGCTGCAGACTCAGGAGGAGAACAACAAAAGTTCCATTGCTCACATCATAAATTCACAACTGCTTTCTTATTCAACTATCACAGCTCCTAATCCAAGCATAGTCCAAGAAACCCAAATAGTATCATATTGTTAAGGATAACAATAGAGAAATCTCAATAGCCTCAAACGCAAAGCCACAGGACAATGACAGGACATTTCATACCTCTATCTACCTCATCCTTTAGTTATTCGAGGACATTACCTTGCTAACAGTATTAAAGATTCATTAACAGAAATGATACAGAAAGCATGACAAAATAAACAGGATGGTATACTCACCACTCACCTCTGAGGACATGAGCAAAAAATGATTTTTGGTAGCTTCCAATGACAGATGCATGATGGGCGGTACTGATACTTGGTGCTTTTCTGATATACAATATTCCTATTACTGACACTAAGGCTGCAAACGTATACGGAAGCAAGATTCCTTTGTTATCATCATCAAGCAATAAGTTTGTGATTCCTTGACTTCCAACAAGGGATATTGATTCGAAGAATGTCATCAGCCAGAAGGTATCAAACAGCGAATCTTGGTTCTGGCCTTGCTGAAAAATCGGGATAAAATGATTAAAACTTGGACACCATTAATGAAGGCAGAAATAGCAACAGAAAATGTTTAAGCAAACACAAACCTTCTCATGCTCCAGCACAATCCATGTCTCAAAACAGAAGGAGAACATTGAGGATGCAAGAGCCAAAATGAAATTGTTGACCCATGCACAACGAAGCCCACTGAAACTCTTCAAGGCACCCACTGCAAGCTGAAGCATCCAGTAGAATATGCAAGCATTCTGTGGTCCTCTATGAATTTTAGTAAACAAATGTATATACCGATTAGAACAATAAAATTAGATTCTCGTTTAACACAATATCAATAGGGAGAAAGAAGAATCAAGTTATCTAATGGGCCTGAAATCCATGGAGATGCACATAACAGAAAATCATAACATATTATCAAACAGTAACACAGACCAACTGATGTGGAACAGAAATATACAAAGAGGTACACTATACAAACAATCAATTATACCGGCTTAAAGAAACACTTAATCATACCAAGTTATAAATGTCCTTGGTAGTATGACCTACTCTCTGTATTATCAAAATTCTCACGAGACACAAGTTTTTGAACTTCGTATACCATTTTACAGATCATATTTGTTGGAAGAACATCTTAAGGGAGAATGGATAAGTAACAAATATAGTGCTAAAGGGGCGTGCATACCTAATAAACAGGTTACTTATACAGTTATTCTATATCTCATTCCACAGGCTTTTGTGAGGTGGGACATAACATAAATGAAGAAATATAACTTTAAAACGGACCCTTGATCGATAGAAACATAACTCTAATATGGAATCAGTCAGTCTAATACTCTAATATGGAATCAGTAAGTCTAATACTCTACTCTACTGAACAAAACAGCATAGAATTTCTAGAATCGAAATAGAGTTCTATAAACAGGCACCTACCAAGACAGAAACTGGTTGCCAGGATTATGTTCTATTTAAACATTGGAATGTGGTTGAGACTGTTCTGGGTTGCAATGCTATACAGCTCACATATGCAGGCTATGAACATGAAACAATTTACAGAAAATGTGTCACCATTCGATGTAAACTAATGATCCAAATGGAGAACTCACAGTTTGTCGGAGACAACGCCAGATGCACCGCCGAGAAAGAGAACCGCGGCCGTGGCCGCGGCAAGGCGCGCGGCCATCTGCTCCCTGCCGAACCCGCACCGCACGAACTCATCCTCCCCGAACACCGAGTGGATCCCCTCCGCCACTACACAGCAACAGAAAACATCATTAGAGCTCCCCTCGCCAACTCTACAAAATGCAGGGGGGGCATGGGTGGTGCTTACCGGATGCAAGGCAGAAGAGGAGGAGGAAGGCGCGGCGGAAGCGGAGGAAGGGGGTGGTGCCCACGTCAAAGGGGGAGGGCGAGGAAGGGGTGACTACGGCGGCGTGTGGCCGGGAGAAGTGGGGGAGGAGGAGGACGGCGGCGAGTGATGCGGCGGAGAGGAGCGGGTAAGCGAGGGGGGTGAGCACCCACTCCTCCGTCTCAACCACCATCCCCATCAGCGGGATCGTTCGGCGGGGGAGCCGAGAGGCCTCCGCCTGGCCGCCCCGGTCCGCGGCTGGGCGGGATCCAGAAGCGGCGGCGGCGGCACGCTGGTTTCTGGTGAGTTGACGTTTCCGGCGACTCGGACGGGGACGAGCAAGAGGAATGGGGTGGTCGCGGAGTCAGCTGTATGGGCCGATCTGGATAACAACTGGGCTCTTTGGGGTAATGGTAATATGAGCTTTGGACGCGGATCTTTGGGTCTCGGGTGCCGATGCACCCGAATCGAAAAACAAAAGTCAAAAATTTCTGAAACATCTTGGAAACAAGAATAGTATATAGTGTTATATTCGTGTAAAATGTTTTTGCGAAGGAATGAATTCCATGGTATTCTAGGCAATAGAAAACAAAATCGACACTATTTAAACATTACTATTCAGACTTTTTTTTTACTCATTTTGTCTTTTTGTTCCAAGAGTCCACGAAAGTCGCTCCTTCAAGAAACTTTTTACACGAGTATAGCACTATACCATTATTGTTTTCAAAATTTTCACTTATTTTGCAATTTCTACATTATTATTATCAAATCAGGCGCAATCCGTGCAAATGGGATCCAAGATCGACTGGGCATTTTCGCTTCTAGACGCTTCTTTTTGTGTTATAATATATTCTTTTCTGGGTCCCTAATTTGTAATATAAGAATTAGAGTATTATTATTCTCTAACTAATTCATGCCAAATTGCTGACAATTCTTTTTTTAGAGGAAATTAAGTACAATTTAACTTAACTTGTACTCCCTCCGTTCATTGTTATAAGATGTGTTGGATATTTTAATACTGAAATAAATGAACAAACACACTAAAATGCGTCTATATACATTCGGTTTCGGAAAAAGTTAGAACATCTTATAATAATGAACCAAGGCAGTACTTGTTTTCCTTCAAGTATAATGGGCATCTGTTATCTTTTGAGTTTGGGTGGACGAGGTTGATGATCAATGCGAATTTTTTAAATGGTGATCAATGCGATTTGATAAGGTACCAATGGCTAAGACATCTCAAATTTGGAATTCAGAACATTGTTTAAAAAAATTACAGCCTCCTTGATTTGTGTATTTGAGTTCCAAGGAGCCTGTTAATGATTCCTTGTGAAATGCAATAAATATATACGCCATTTTAATCTGCTTTGATTTTGGTAAACAAGCTTGTGTTTAGGTATGCAACTTGAAAAGATCAATATAGTTAACCGAAATTCAGCATGAGTAGCTAGCAGCTAAAACACACAAGAAAACTCAACATTTTATTAGATGTATATATCCAACTTGATTTACCCAAGACAAAGTGCAACCTTCAACTTCAAGAGCCAAAAATATATTGTACACTAGTAGTGGCGCATGGCTTCTAGACACAAAATTTTGTTTTCACCGTGCATCCCGCTTGTCCGTCAGTGGTGAGCGATGGTTTGATCTACCTAGCTGTGAGGGAATCCGTGTCGCTTTGTTGGGATTTTGCTGCTGCACGGGGAGAGAGCGAAGCCACAATAGGGGATGGTGTGGGGGTGTCATCCATGCTGCCCTATCACTCTACCCGCTTGGAGGAGGCCTTCCAGGGGTGTGGCTACGTCTGATGACGGCTAGGTCATGGTATGCTCAATGTCCGTCTGAGCGGGTCTCCAACTAGTGCTTCACTTTTCCCATGTCTTCGATCATATGATGCAGGCATTGTTTTTTTAGAGAAAAAGCATAAATGCACAACTTCAAATTAATGAAGCCATCAACCGGCTAGGATACAATGATGTCAATTACAAAGGCAAAAGTTTGATTAAAAAGTGAAAGATAACAGATATTCTAGAGAGCAAAGCACCGGCGTCACCACTAAACACCTCGCAATAGGTCCACAACCCCCACCCTTTTCTTGAATGATGCCTCTAGGGAGGACCGTGATGCCAGAATGCCATTGCCATCCAGCCAACAAGGCCAATGATTTCGCCTCAGGATCGGGAGGAGGAGGAGGAGGAGGGAGCGGAAAGGGAAGCCCGACACGCCCTTAAGAAGGATATCGACACAGGAGAGCCGCCCATCAGGGTCGATGCATGGGGGACCATGCCCCCCCCCCCCCAGATGTCCACCACCCTACCTTAGCTGAAATACCTGGTGTCCCAGAAGGAGCATTGACTAGATCGGCGAGCGAGGACCAGATTGGTGAGGAGGACCACATCGAGGGAGAGGAGGCCGGTGCTAAGCTTCATGCACTATCCAACACAACTTAAAGTCCAAACTGATGGAAAGAGCTATGCAATACACATATATACTTCAACAGTCATAGATTAGCCGAGAACAACGGAGCAACCTGGAGCAGCGACGATCCTCTTCCACCCATACGGCCGGTAGGGACGGCTAACACCTGTGGCGCCATCCGCGGACCCCCCCCCCCCCCCCTAGGGGCGACACGAGATCCGGGGGGGTGTTAGAATCTGGGGATGACATTTCGTTAGCTCGGGCAGACATGTCAATGGACCAAACGAAACAATATCAATTTTTGAACATCAGTCACCGTCGAGGGGAAGAAGAGTTGTCAAGGTGATGCGACACCGAACGCCACTGAAGAAATGAGCGCTCGACTCTTCAGAAGGTCTCCTAAGAAATAAACTGATCACCCAACCTCGAGTGTGAAGAAAAATAAATAGGAACCAATTTGCTCAAATCCTGGATGCATCACGCATGTCGTCTTTGTAAACAACACATGTATACATATATAATTTTCATTTCTCACTTAGTTCCGTGTTCAAAAGATAGAAAGACAGGCAAACAAATCAAAGGAATCCCCGCAAAAAAATAAATAAAAAAATCAAAGGAATCCAACACCAACACAACACCGTACCCCATGAATGGCAGCTTCTCGGGCCTTGGAGCCTCTGCCCCTGTTCAAACAAAAAAGCACCCCATGAATGGCCGGGAGAGTAGGCACATATTTACCCTGCTGGACCGGGTTTGGAGGCATACACATGCACTCCGATGGCCACAACAGCGATGGTGAGCAGGCAGAAGTAGAGGATGGCGTGGACGAGGATGGAGAAGCCGCTAGTGCCCATGTTGCCGAACTCCACCACCCTCACCCTCGCCGGCAGCTGGAACAGGAACCCCGGCGACAGCAGGATGAACAGCACCATCGCCACGATGATTGGGCCCCAGTCCGTCGTCGGCATCTCTCCTTTTCTATGTCACGCACACAGGCACAAATTTGACACTCTGTTCGGTTGATACTCTCTGGATGCTTGGAGCTCACCGTGGCTTGGCAAGGGAGGAAATAGGCAATGGGATGCCATGCCATACTTTGGAGGCAAGGGACCCTAAAGAGATTTAACTGCGGCAACGTGTTGGTTGACAGGTATGCATGCCGCTTCTCTTTTTGGACACAGTCGGCCTACACAGCACGCAAGGGATCCCTTGAGTGTTTCCTTTACACATGCTGTAGTTAGCTGCTATAAGCAGGCCAAGTTTAGGATGATTTGTTCCCTAATGGATTGCTAACATGGCAATCGATCCACATTGTACACCGGACCCAGCCATAACGATGGCGAAGCTAGGACAAAACATGGCAATATGTAATCTGAAAATAGCTTCAAGCTTGGTTTATTTCTGAGAATTCTGTATCTCTCGTGTATGATGACAAATCCAGATATCCGGCTACCCAATTTACTACTGCTAACAGGAATGCAAATTGTATTCTCAAGAGGAGGAGCATATCGTGTACTGCAGAAACCAATTAGCACATCACAAATATATTTGTGAGCCAGTGAGCACCTAAGCGTATATCTATGGCAAATTTTAACATGCTCCCTCTTACCCTCTCTTTTTACATATGAGGTAAGAAGTTCAAAATTAATCCAACCACTATTTAATGTGATCAACGGCTCAGATCTACTACGTACTCTTACCTCTCATGTGGAAAGAGGGGGTAAGAGGGAGCATGCTAAAACTGCTCGTATATCTATGGCACATCACAAATTGTTTCAGCCAATACAAGGAGACACTAAATTCAGTATAGATGTACAGTATTCAGTTTAAAAAGTTGAGCCCTATTGGTGCAGAGAGGCATGTCATCAGGTCAAGTAAATAATGGAGAACTTGGAATATATAAATCCGTATTATTGTGAGAACAAGTTCATGGAACAATGTTACACGGGAACCTGATTTGGAGGTGTATTCAGATATTCGGAAAATGCACATACAAGGAATTTGGGCCGTTTGAAATAACTTGCAGTATATGGTCCAAGTATCTCTCGGTTGATGGAGATCGAAAGGTTCAAGAAAGCTGAGTAGTCCAGAGTAGTTGCGATCAAGTTTTTTTGCACTCGTGGATGAACTTGTGAATTTTATTCAGAATCTGAGCATATTTTATTCAGAATCTGGTCACATTTTCCCATGTACTCCAGTTGCAATCAAGTTTTTTTGCAGCAGCAAAGAAGTGGCCCGGGACTGGGGATCGTCCTCGAGATCAGTGGAATGTGCGCGAAACACAAATCATCAATGTGTGTGTGTGTGGGGGGGGGGGGGGGGGGGGGGGGGCGCTGCCCCCTCAGCCCTGGATCAATTCTTAAAGGATTCTTGAAGGATGCAGTTCATTACTGGACTTTTAGTGGATGGCGGTGCAATGTGGTTGAGCAGATCCAACTCCAGGAAGAACTAGGGGCCGGACGATGGTGTATGCCGAAAAGAACAAGAGATCGATGCACTTACCGTTTGGATCATTCATCCAGTGGCTTCGCGGCTAGAAGTGGTATCCACTCCGCCAAGCATCGCGTGAAGCTCTGATGGGGTTGGCCGCGTCAAAGTGGTATCCACTCCGCCAAGCATCGTGCGAAGCTCTGATGGGGTCGGCCGCGTCGTGCGCACCTCTGGCGGTTGTCGGGGTCTGCAGCAGCAAGCGAGGGAGCCAAGGGCGTGCTGGGGCCATGCCCCCCCCTCTCCCCAAAAAATTATGCTAAAATCACCCCTATCTATACCTATTAATAAAGGGGCTATTGCTTCTTACCAACATGATTTCGTCCGTTTTTCGTCCGTCCGCTTCGCCCATATTATTTTTGTATCCAAGGTGGTACTAATTTCAACCCGCAGTTCATCCATAGAGCAAACACGTAATTCTAGAAGTGGTATCCACTCCGCCAAGCATCGCGTGAAGCTCTGATGGGGTTGGCCGCGTCAAAGTGGTATCCACTCCGCCAAGCATCGCGCGAAGCTCTGATGGGGTCGGCCGCGTCGTGCGCACCTCTGGCGGTTGTCGGGGTCTGCAGCAGCAAGCGAGGTAGCCAAGGGGCGTGTTGGGGCCATGCCCCCCCCCTCTCCCCAAAAAATTATGCTAAAATCACCCCTATCTATATCTATTAATAAAGGGGCTATTGCTTCTTACCAACATGATTTCGTCCGTTTTTCGTCCGTCCGTTTCGCCCATATTATTTTTATATCCAAGGTGGTACTAATTTCAACCCGCAGTTCATCCATAGAGCAAACATGTAATTCTAGTGATAAAAGACAAAAACAGTTCGTACTGGTACTGGGCTTTCAAGGATCACCAAAAAATATTGGGCCTGCTCCTAGGCTTCCAAGGATCATCGAAAAATAATTGCTTGGGTTGGACATCGAACTCATGACCTTCGTTCCCCGCGATAAGACTAGAACCAGCTAACCTAGGTTTTGTTAATGTTGGTATAAACGATTGGTTTAACAATTGAATAGTCCCACACTACTCCTTTACAACAAATCCTACCGCTTTATATACTTCTGTGAGGTCTTGTACAATGGGAGGTGCTTAGAGAGATGCTTAGAAAATAAACCGGATTTTCCTGAAGCACCGGTGCCTATTTCTACAGGAGAGACGCTTAGTTAAGCGTCTATCCTATACAAATAAGCACCGATGCTTAAAAAAAGCCTGGTTTATTTCTCTAAGCACCTCTCCTAAGCACCTCCCATTGTACAAGGGCTGAGTTGTCCTGAAAATCAAGGAACCGCCTCAAGTACTAAGAAATGCAAGGTGAGGTGTGGACGCTGTGATGGTATGGTGGAAACCAAAGAATTTATCTGCCCGATGGATGGATACACCTGCGAATGAGAAAGATTGAGGAAGGAAGGACATGCTTATGGAAACGAAGGAATTTAATTCAATAAACCCAATAAAAGCGGAAGGACATGCTTTGTGCTGACTCACTCTAATTAAATGGCTGCTTGGTTTGCTTGTGTGTAGCCCCGTGAAAGCGAATCAAGTCGCTGTGTGAACCCCTCTAGCACATTTATCTTTTTGGTGCTGCTTTTCCATACGGTCATTGTTTTTATTTCTCAGTGATTTTGCTGCGTCAAATGAGAATTTGCTGTATATTTACCAAAAAGATATCTGGTTGATCTACATGCAATTTCGATCGAGTGTCGCTCCAGCAAACGAGACACACGACACTGCAAGCCCGGTTAATGCTGCTACAAGAAGTACACAATGTTGCAAAGCTAGACCACCGTTGTTGCCCTAAGGCGGACCGCATGCTACAAAGCTCGACCACCATTGTTGTAAAGTCGGACGCCACTATTGCAACAAACTTCTTCTTCGGAGTCAATCACAGCTTACGCCTAGCGTCACCTGTGTCGTGGGTACAACTGCATAGAATTTAGATGCAACAGTAGAAGTTTTGGTGGATATGTCAATTTTTCTCCCGTTGCAACGCACGGGCATATGTGCTAGTATTTCTTACGTTATCAACACAAAATCTCTTAGTTCTCGTGTTTCGGCCCCTCCAACGTTTGATATTTTCCATTGGCCCCCTCTATGTGGAATTCCTGGCTTCGTCCCTGGCAGCAACAACAGCAGTATCACCGCGGCCATCTCGTACAACAGCTTCCCTTTCACCATGACTACAGATGTGAGTGCGCGCGAGGAGAGATCAAGAATTCTCTGGGTCAGTATGTAGCTTGCTTGCTAGGAATGAACCATCTCCATGGCCCTTAGCTCACAAGGCACCATGGAAAGCAACGTTTTGTGTGGGTGGATGCAATGCCGAAAATAAGAGTTAATTGCATGGAAGTATCATAATTGAGGCAATACGTGCGGATTGGGACCAACTTTGATAATTTTTACGAGTGTGTATCAAGTCTGGGGCGAGCCGCTGCAGAACGGACTAAACGACGTATAAACACGGGCGACTGCTATGGATAATCCGACTGATTTCCTGGGAAAATCAGTCGGGTCGATAGCCATTCGATCCATCGTGTCCAAGCCGTTAGATGGGTCAACGCTTCATCGTCCTCCTTCCTCTCCACGAGCACACTCCTTGGCGCAGGGTCCGTCGCTTCCTCCCTCCCATGAGCACACTCTGACACACAACAGTTCGCTGCTAGTCCCTCGACTGTAGCAACGCCGGTGAGGGTTGCATCCCAGCACATACTGGCGCGACAGATGCTTCGCAGCAGGCGGCGACGATGCAGCGCGGGCAGCAGGGGGTGTTGTGATGCAGCGCGGCGATGGCCATGGCCGAAGCTGCGACACAACGCGCGGAGTTGCTGCTATGCAGCGCCCGTGACGGCGGCGGATGCTGCGCGGGCGGCGGCCATGGTTGAAGCTGCGATGTAGCGTGGGCCCGTGACGACGTGCGGATGCTGCGATTCAGCGGCAGCGGTGGCCATGGTTGAAAGCTGCGACGCTGCGCGGGCCAGCGACGACATGCGGATGTTGCGATGCAGCACCGGCGACAGCCATGGTTGAAAGCTGCGACGCTGCGCGGGCCGGCGACGACATGCGGATGCTGCTATGCAGCACCGGCGACGACGGGCACGCGGCGACCATGGCAGGAGCTGCAACGCAGCGTGGCGTCCATGACTGGGAAACTAACCAGCGGGGTCTTAAATGTTTCCGCCTGTTGTATCCGCCTTAAATGTTTCCCATAAACACGTATTGACGGGGAAACTAACCAGCGGGGCCTTCCTGGTAGGGGCTGACATGGCATGTTCTGTCAAAAAAATCCCTCAGTTTATATTTAATCACACAAAGGGCCTCATCTGTGAAAAAACTCAAAACCAGAGAAAAACAAATCCGCGCGCGTTGAGCACTACGCCAGGATAAAACAAATCGACAAATAGAAATATTGTATTGTACACCTGACCCAGCCATAACGATGAAGACGCTCGGATACAACAGGGCAATATGTAATCTGAAACGGAAATAGCTTTAAGCTTGGTTTATTTCTGAGAACTCTGAATCCCTCATGTATGATGACAAAGCCAGACTTACTACTGCTAAGTGCTAACAGGAATTTAAATTGTTTCCTCAGAGGAGCAGCATACATACATCATGTAACGCAGAAGCCATTAGGCACATCACAAATATATTTTGGAGCACTAAGTGTATATCTATGGCAAAAGGAGATCCCAACTGTTTCAGCCAATATAGGAGACAGTAAATTGAGTATAAATGTACGGTATTCAGTTAAAAAGTTGAGCCCTATTTGGTGCAGAGAGAGAGAGAGAGAGGGGCATGTCATGAGGTCAAGTAAATAGTGGAGAGCTTGGAAAATATAAATCCGTATTATTGCGAGGAAAAGTTCATGGAAGAACGTAACGCAGGAACCTGATTTGGAGGTGTATTCAGATATTCGGAAAATGCAGAGACAAGGAACTTGGGCCGTTTGAAATAACTTGCAGAATATGGTCCAAGTACATCCAGCGTCTTGCTTCTGAGGTGAAGAGCAACCATCCAGGCCTTCGTGTCATCAGACTTCACCTTGGACGTGAGGTAAACAACATCTTCTGAAGGAACAATGCTCAGGGTCGGGTAAGCTGTCGCGAGGTCCCTTAATGCATATTTTCCGGTGTTAGAGTAGTTATTATGGTATACTACTTCTAGTCCAAGTCAGTTTTGTACCCCTACCCCAAATCGGTTTGTACCCTCTTATATACTCTTGTATGCCGCATCAAATCATCAATAAGCAACAGTTTTATTCAGCTTTCATGGTATCAGATACCGGTCCCAGGGTTTAGGGTATGGCTCCACCAACGCCACCGCCGCCGCCGCCGCCCGGCTACTTCGAGCGCCGGGCCGTACTCATCGCCAAGACTGCCAACGCCGCGGCCGCTTCTCTCTCGGCCCTCACCATAGCTCCACAAAACTACCCTGCACCCATCCTCGCCGCACCAATATCTCTTGCTGACACAATCTCCGACGTCAGCCCCTACATCCCCATAGTTCTTGATCTCGCCGCCCACAACTACTATCATTGGAGACATCTCTTCGATCTCCACCTCAGCCGCTGCAACCTGCGCTCGCATGTCGCCGCCAACTGTCTTCCCCGCCCCGACGATCCGCAATGGTTGAAAGACGATCTCGCGATCGTCCAGTGGTTCTACACCCGCATCACCACCGAGATCTTCAACATGCTCGATCACGACGGCGCCACCGCTGCCAACATCTGGCACTCCCTCCGTCAGCTCTTCCAAAGCAACACCGACGCTCGGAAAAACGCTCTCCACACCGAGCTTCGCAATATGGTGCAAGGAGACGCCCCGGTGAACCTGTTCTGCCAGCGCGTTAAGACCATTGGTGATGAGCTCCGCGAACTCGGCGATATAGTTAGCGACTCACAGCTAATCAATATCGTCGTCGTCGGCCTCAGCGAAGACTTTGACAAGCAAGCCTCGTTCATACCGATGATACGGCCCCCTCCTACCTTCGCTGAAGTTCGTTCCTTGCTACAACTCGCGGCGGAAACACAAGCTCGCAAGGACTCTCGCCCCAAGGTCTTTCATGCTGCGGCTTGTCCTCCTCTGTCGTCTACACCAGCGCCGCCTTCCATGCCGGCTCCTGCTGCCGGGCCGTCCGCATCGTCATCTGTTCAACCGCCCCCAGGTTGGCGTCCTAGTCCGAACTATCGCGGCAAAAACCCTATCTACAGGCCGCCGTCGACTCGTTCGGTTCCGCCTACAACATCACCAGCACCGAGTCCTGCACCACCCACCAGTGCTCCATCTGCGGTTGCATGGCGGCCTCCTCATGATCCTTGGACGGGGCTTGTTCAAGCATGGCCCGTCCCCTGGTCCGCTCCGTCCACCCTCGGTGCTCCGCCGGCATACTCAGGTGCCTGGCAACCCGGCCTTTGGCCGCCTACTGGTGCTCCTGGGGTTCTCAACCCCCGACAGCCGGCCACTGCCTATCACGCAGCCCCGACGTACGCTCCTTATGGTCATTACACCACCGACGGCGGCGCCTACTACACACCTCAGCCGGCCCTGCTCCCGACGCCACCCCCACCACAGCCGGACAATGCCTACTACACTCCCCAGCCGGCCCTACTGCCTTCACCACCGTATCCGCCGGCACTGCTTCCGACGCCACCCTCACCTGTGACGCCGAGCTGGGATCAAGCTGCCTTTCTCCAGGCCATGAATAACTTTGCTGCACAAGGAAACTCAGGTACGGATTGGATCTTTGATTCAGGGGCCTCTAGTCATATGTCTGCATCTAGTAATTGGTTATCTTCTTGCACTAAATCTCCTTTCCCTTCCATTATCCTTGGAGATGGATCATCTATTACTATATATTGTCTTGGTCAGGCTCAACTTCCCTCTTCCACCAAACCTCTTTTACTTCGCGATGTTCTAGTTGCACCCGCCCTTATTAAAAATCTTATCTCTGTTCGCTAATTTACTTGCGACAATCTAGTTTCGGCTGAATTTGACCCTTTTGGTTTATCTGTGAAAGATTACCTGACCAAGGCCGAGATCGCTCGCTTCAATAGCTCCGGTGATCTTTATTCTCTTAATGGAGTTCCTACCGCCACCCCTCCAACATCCATGCTGGCCTCCGTCGATCTCTGGCATCGTCGCCTGGGCCATCCCAACCCCGCCGTCTTAGCTTCTATGCTTAGTGAATTTACCATACCATGTAATAGGGACTCTCATAATTCTGTGTTTTGCGAGTCTTGTCAATTAGGCAAACATGTGCGTCTTTCCTTTAGTTCCTCTAGTTCTTGTAGCACTTATCCCTTTGAATTAATACATTGTGATTTATGGACCTCTCCCATTGCAAGTGTTTCGGGTTTTAAATACTACCTTGTTATCCTAGATGATTTCACCCACTTTGTCTGGACTTTTCCTCTACGCAACAAATCCGAGGTCCATTCTCTTTTCCTTAATTTCAACGCTATGTGTCTGTTCACTTCTTCCTCCCAATTCGCTTTATCTAATGTGACAATGGTCGCGAGTTTGATAACATTAAAAATCATACTTTCTTCTTACAACATGGCATCCTGCTTAGGTTCTCATGTCCCTACACCTCCCCTCAAAATGGTAAAGCAGAACGCTCTCTTCGCACCCTCAATGATATAGTTCGCACTCTCCTCATTCAATCATCTATGCCTCCCAAGTTTTGGGCTGAAGCCCTACACATGGCCACATTCCTTCTAAATATTCGACCTTTTAAAACTAAACCCAACACTACTCCCTATTATTCCCTCTTTCTTTCCCACCCCGACTACTCCGTGGTTCGTGTTTTCGGCTGTCTCTGTTTTCCCAATGCCTACGCCACTTCTGCAAATAAATTGTCACCACGCTCTATCCCATGTGCTTTTCTCGGCTTCTCTGACGAGCACAAAGGCTATCGCTGTCTCGACCTTCACACCGGACACGTTCATGTCTCTCGTCATGTCACGTTTGCTGAGCACATTTTTCCTTTCTCACAACGCACTACTACACCATCCAACACCCCTAGCTCCGCAAACACCCCCTCTCCCCGTCCTTTTCAACTATATACTCCCCTACCTGCCGAACACAACTTATCACCACCACCATTAACACCCACCATAGCCAATCCCAACCATACACTCACCCCACCCGAGACGTCCCCAACACCCCTGACCCCTGCTCCCTCCCCACCACCCAGCCCTGCTCCCACTCCACCACCCAGCCCTACTCCTTCGTCCAACTCTTCCGCTGCGCCGGACTCACCAGTACCCACCTTACCCCCTCGTGCTATTCCTACAGCAGCCCCGATTAATGATCATCGCATGCGTACTAGGGCCAAATCAGGATTTCATCAACCCCAAGACCGCCTAAACCTTCATACCTCCGTATCTCTCACTTCTCTTCCAAAGAATTACAAAACTGCTCTACTTGATCCCAATTGGGCCGCTGCCATGCAAGAAGAATATAATGCTTTACTTCAAAACAACATCTGGCAACTTGTTCCTCGTCCTCCCAATACCAATATTGTTTCTGGCAAATGGATTTTTCGCCAAAAGTTCCACTCCGATGGGAGCCTCTCACGATATAAAGCCAGGTGGGTTTGTCGTGGCTTTTCTCAGCAACAAGGAATTGATTACGAAGAAACCTTCTCTCCTGTTATTAAACCTAGCACCATTCGCACCGTTCTTAGTGTTGCTGTCTCCTCTTCATGGCCCATTCACCAACTTGATGTTAAAAATGCTTTCCTCCATGGTTCCCTTCAAGAAACTGTCTACTGCCAGCAACCTCTGGGTTTTGAAAATTCATCCTTTCCAACTCATGTATGTCTTCTTCAGAAATCTCTCTACGGTCTTAAACAGGCCCCACGAGCTTGGTTTCAACGCTTCTCCTCCTTCATTCAAACAATAGGCTTCACTCCATCTCTCTCCGACACCTCTCTTTTTGTGTATCATCAAACTTCTGACACTGCCTATTTACTTCTCTATGTAGATGATATCATTCTTACCGCCTCCTCTCAAAAGTTCTTAGATCATATTGTCTCTCTTCTTAGATCTGAATTTTCTATGACTGACCTAGGACTCCTTCATCATTTCTTAGGCATTGTTGTTGTTCGAGATTCCACCAGCCTTTTTCTTTCCCAACGCCGGTATATTCTTGATCTTCTTAATCGTGCTGGTATGCTTGACTGTCAATCATCTCGCACTCCTGTCGATACTAGTTTTAAACTTTCGGCTACCGGTGAACCCTTTTCCGATCCTACTCTCTATCGTAGCCTAACAGGTGCTCTCCAATATCTCACCATTACTCGTCCTGAAATCTCTTTTGCTGTTCAACAAGCATGTCTCTATATGCATGATCCCCGGGTTCCTCACTATAATCATGTTAAACGCATTCTTCGGTATTTAAAAGGAACTCTCAATCATGGTCTCCACCTCAATAATTCTTCTCCAAACTCGCTTACCGCATACTCTGATGCAGACTGGGCTGGTTGTCCTGACACTCGAAGGTCCACTTCTGGTTTTTGTGTTTTTCTTGGTAACAATTTGATTTCTTGGTCTTCGAAAAGACAGGTTACAGTCTCACGTTCGTCGGCCGAGGCTGAGTATCGCGCTGTGGCACATGCCGTTGCAGATACAATCTGGATTCGGCAGTTACTCTCCGAGCTACACAGGCCTATTGAGCAGGCCACTATTGTCTACTGTGACAACATATCAGCAGTCTACATGACCAGCAATCCAGTTCAACACCGACACACAAAGCATATTGAGATTGATATTCATTTTGTTCGTGAAAAGGTTGCTCTTGGTCAGGTTCGGGTGCTTCATGTTCCCTCTATGGTTCAGTTTGCTGACATTTTCACCAAGGCACTACCTACTAAGCCGTTTCAAGATATCTGTTTCAGTCTCAACGTCGTCGAGCCTGCCGTTGATACTGCGGGGGATGTCAGAGTAGTCATTATGGTATACGACTTCTAGTCCAAGTCAGTTTTGTACCCCTACCCCAAGTCGGTTTGTACCCTCTTATATACTCTTGTATGCCGCACCAAATCATTAATAAGCAACAGTTTTATTCAGCTTTCATCCGGCACCACCATCCAACAGCTCGGGTACATAATCAAACGAGCCATCAACATCGACAACGTGCCCCTTAAGCCAATAGTCCCAATATTTGTGCCTGTAACATGTCCGGATCTTCCAGCCATCAGGGACAGGAATGAGTTCCGGACGGGCGTAATTGCGGTAGAGGATCTCCGAGTCATAGATAATATCTGTGTTCTTGTCAAAATCGCTGGTCATCTTCTTGCAGCTCTTCTTTTTATTGTTCACGCCAAGCACCTGCCTGAAACGGCGTTCTATCTCGACAAGCTGGATGAAGCCATCGCAGACGACGACATCCCGGATCAGCTGCGACTCGTCCCAATTGTCATTGTCATGGAGGAATTCAGCCTTGGGTAGCGGTATGAAATGGAAGACTGGGTCCGCGTCCAGCACGTTGCAGATTTTGATGCCCCGCCGGAGATCGACCAAACCCACCTCGCCTCCTCCGAGCACGATCACTTTGTCGGTTGGCCTGGGCATGTCGTGATAGTTGATCTCCGGAGGTCGCTTGAGTTCCAAACGTTCACAGCTGCTCCACTTCCCCGTCTTGGACGAGAAGACGCGGCGGTCCTCTTCGAAGGCGCTACATGTCCGGAGGAAAGCGGCGATGAGGGATTCCCCATCTTCACTGGGCACGGCACGACGCAGATAGACAGTGGTTTATATTCAGTATGAAGAACCGGGATGAGTTTCAGCGACGCCTTGCCGCGGCGGGCCTCGTAGACGAAGTACTCATGGAGCACACGATCAGGCGATCCAGCGGTGCCGCTTCGAATTCTGGGGCCGAAGGTGAGGGCCAGGCGGAGGAGGACGAGGTCTTTCTGAGCGGAGACGACCTCGGGCACACCTTCGAAATCCTCGCGCTTGAGTCTAGGGCCATGGACGCAGAAGTGGGAGACGGCCGGAGGATTGGCGAGGTGGAAGGTGACCCCGACGGTGTGGCCGGTGCTCGTCATGGCTTCAGCGGTAGTGGCATTCTTTCCCTTGTCGTCGTCGAAGTGGGCCTCCTTGTCAATGATAACCGAGGCGGGGTAGCGGACGGCGGGGGGCTGGAAGGAAAATCCCTCCATGGTAGTCGACCGCGTAGCTCTCGGTTGATGGACATCCAAGGGTTCTTTTTTCTTTGAGTAACCGAGATCGAAGGGGGAAAATGCTATTTGCCGCTTGCTGCGTCAAACTGCCGGCGCTTCGCATAGGCGAGCGACCGAGCAGCGACGCAACGGGCCGGCCCGTTTAACCGTTCCAACGCCCCCGGTTCTGGGAACCTTCTAGAGGCTCCCAGCTGGTTTTGAGAAACTTCTAGAAGGTTCCTTGAATCGGTTTTTTCTTTATTCTTTATTTTTTATTTTTTATTTTCTTTTCTTTTCTCTCATTTTCCTCTTTCTGTTTTTTCTTTTGTTTCTTTATTCTGGTTTTTCTCTTTTCTTTTTTCTTTTCTTTTCTCTGATTTTCCTTTTCCTGTTTTTTCTATTGTTTCTATTTCCTTTTTTTGTAAATTTAAAATTTGTGCAAAATTAAAAAAAATCACGGTTTTTCAAAGTTTGTGCATAATTCGAAAACTGTTCACGGTTTCAAAATTTGTTCACAATTCAAAAAAGTTTATGGGTTTAATATTTGTTCACAATTTGAAAAATGTTTGCAATTTTATAATTTTGTTCACAAATTTTCAAATTTCATCATATTTGAAAATTTGGTCACAATTCAAAAATGCTCACTGTTTTCAAAATTTGTTTGCAGATTTGAAAAATGTTCACAATGTTCTAATTTTGTTCACGAAGTTGAAATTTATTCATGTTTTAAAATTTGTTCACAATTAGAGAAAAATTACGGTTTCAAAATTTGTTTAGAATTCGAAAATGTAAATTTTTTTATAATTTTGTTCATGATTTTGAAAGTTGTTCATGTTACAAAATTTGTTCACCATTCGAAAAAAGTTCGCAGCTTCAAAATTTGTTTGCAGATTCAAAAAATGTTCGCGGTTTTATAATTTTGTTCACGAATTTGAAATTTATTCATGTTTCTAAATTTTTTAACAATGTGTATGGGAATTTTAAAAAATGTTCCATTTTACAAAAAAAATTGTCTTTTCAAACATAGTCTGAGTTTTGAAAAAATGTTCAGAATTTCCAAAAATCATTGGGATTTTACAAAAATGTATTAAAAAATCAAATTTATTCGCATTTCCTTTCATAAAACTGTATGTGTTTTTCCATAAGATTTTCAAATTATTTAGAAATCCATAAGGTACAACAAACAAGGTGCTACAGTGAATGCGCACGTATACTCACTTCTTATACGTTTTGCGATGCGAAATGTCAGTAGTAGCTGTTGGCTGTAGTGGCTAACATCACTCGTAAATACTCCCTCCGTTCCAAATTACTCGCGACGAGTAATTTGGAACGGAGGGAGTAGCCAGGTGGTCACGAGTTCGATTCCCTTCCTGCGCCTCATTTTTTTTCTTTCGCGCTAGCTAGCTTCGGTGCCCTGGAGTGGGCCGGCCCAGTCGCGGCGCCCCCTGTGCGTCGGCGTGCTATTGGACGCAAAGAGCGTCCAATAGGGGCTCCCATCGAAGGGTTCAAGGAAGCTGAGTTTGTGTTGGATTTGCATTGGGATTTCTGTATGGGCTTTAACGTGGGCTTAATAGGTGATATCCATTTCCTTACCCTGCTTATCCACTGGCCCATGATGACTTCCTTCTTCGCGCACTTCTGGGCCGGCCCATGTGCGGGCCGGGACGCTTTGCACGTGTGTTACACGTTTTGTTAAAATTCAAAATTTGAATAAGTAGATCACTTCTTGACTAATAGAATTAGTTTGCATGCATGTGAGTTGGTACACCATATCCAGTCAAAATAATAATAAATCATATATGTTTGTACATGACATTCAGGTCACATACACATAACCACAACTTATCAAAGAGACCCATCTAGATCTAATAAGACTTCCATGGGCTCTGCTCAAGCACCGCATCCAAGTTGACTTAGCCCTTCCCGCCTCGTTCTCCTCCGAGTCTATCTTGTCTGGTCCCCCCGCCCTCTCCCTTCTTTTCTAGCAACGCACCTTTCTCCAACACTGCCGAGTGGAAATCCACCTCACACAATCGACAAATACATAATATGAAAAATATTGTAAATCTACTATTACACTAAGATGGTAAGGTCAATTCAACATTTATAAAAAATAAATCTGGTGAACTATATTTTTGCTGGAGTTGCAAGATCTTTTTTTGTTAGCACCGACATGAAACTGTTGTTATTAAAAAAATTGCCCCTCAAAATTATAATTATTGTCATCACAATAACTGGTTTGAACAAGTAATTTTGATTACTAATATTAGTTACTCAAAATATAATTTTTGTGTAACATTGCAAATTAAGTGGATTTTGAGAAATTAAAAACAAAAACAATAAATTATCCAAACTTAGAAATACTTGCAAAGGATATGAAAAGTTGGTTAGTAAACATCACCCATACATCAGTTCAAGTGTCCAAGCAAGAAGTAAATACAAGAATGGAAGCATACATCGGTCCAATACCTTGTACACAAGAAAGAATATACAAATTATAAATCTCCTTGTTAGGGCATAGATAGGTTTTGCCAGAAAAATTTAAAGGCATACATGGGTTTAACCGGGGTGCTTAAATGAAGTAAATCTTCAATTGTTAGTCTTCATGTCATCTCCGGTAATTTTTTTTCATCTTTAAGATATATAAATGTTCAAGAAATCGAATTAATCTTTTAAAATGAAAGTATATTGTCATAAAAGTTAGCGCAAACTACCCAAAGCTATCAAAAAAAGGATTCCCAACTTTTCATAATACTGTTTCAATCACATGCCTATTTAACGCAACAATGGCAGTTTGGGACATTCGGATGTGTTTCTTCCAACATGTTGTCGATGACTGTGAATTTGTGTTAATTCATAGAATTTGTTCAAGAATGAAATTACAATGTATCTCAATGAATAATATGGAATATAGTAAGTCAGACAATGAGAAACAACAAGAACCAAGTGTGACTATGCTGGAGTTGCATATGCATACCTTTGAGCGATGCTTATTGTAGAGATTCATCTTCAATTGAGCTTTCTCATCAATTCTTGACCCATAGCAATTTGTTCTGTAAGTTTGCCCCAATAAGATCTAATTATTTCACTGTGTGACAAGGTAATGCTTTTCTTTAACCACAAGGTAATGCTTTTCTTTAACCAAATGCATTCCCTGAGAATGTTGGATACATCACACTCATAGAAAGTGTCAGTGTCACCATCCAATGTGAAACCCATCACTTTAAACTTACAATAAGAGTAACAAACGGTTTACCCCCATGATGGAAGAATTTGACAACAAAAGTTATACAAAAAAGAGTGATGTCGACCAATAATTACAGAAATAGCTTGAAGTTACATACTCATATCCGAACTTTTTGGAACCAAATAGTCAGTAAATGGAGGTTATATGTCTGTTATAAAAAATATATCAACTTATAGCTAATACAACACTTGATTTTCTTTATATTTATAATATATAAGCCCATATATAACAGAGGATATTGCAAAAGAGGATCAACAATGCAACAATGGTCATCAATGTGCATATTTTTATTTTATTATATAAGAGCCAAATCAAGATGTTGTATTTTTATTTTATTTTTTAACATAACCAGAAGTAGTTCTGCCATAGCATTAAGAAAGGGGAAAACTGTGCATTAGCTTAGAACCAACTTACAAAGCAAGAACTAGGAAGTAAAAAGGAGAAAAAAAATAAAAACCGGACTGAAAAGGCTCTAGGACATAAACTATAGTTTGAAAGGGCTCCAGGATCATACTACATAATATGGTTTCATGCTCCAGGATCAACAAAGTGAAAGTCGGATTAGGAGGCAATATAACTGCACAAAGATGAACCTACATTGCACACTCTATAGTTATATCGTGCATACAAACCATCGATGCTCATCATTCCACAACATCAAAGCAATCTTGATACGGTTACTTGATGCCTTTAGCTAGCAGCAATGTTGTTAATGGAGATTCACCTCATGTAGCTACCATAATCTGTACTGAATTCACCTTAAAACACACAAATCTGAAGCGATATATAGACAACTTAACCTATCATATAATTGTTTTGCAAAATAAATCTACTACTAATCACTGAAAGAAATCTGTGAACTTTCTTCATGGGTTCATTTTGAAGGAAATATGCCCTAGAGGCAATAATAGAGTTGTTATTTATATTTCCTTATATCATAATAAATGTTTACTATTCATGCTAGAATTGTATTAACCGGAAACTTGATACACGTGTGAATACATAGACAAAACACGGTGTCCCTAGTATGCCTCTACTAGACTAGCTCGTTAATCAAAGATGGTTAAGTTTCCTGACCATAGACATGTGTTGTCATTTGATGAACGGGATCACATCATTAGGAGAATGATGTGATGGACAAGACCCATTCGTTAGCTTAGCATAATGATTGTTAAGTTTTATTGCTATTGCTTCCTTCATGACTTATACATATTCCTTTGACTATGAGATTATGCAACCCCCGAATACCAGAGGAATACCTTGTGTGCTATCAAATGTCACAACATACCTGGGTGATCATAAAGATGCTCTATAGGTATCTCCAAAGGTGTTTGTTGGGTTGGCATAGATCGAGATTAGGATTTGTCACTCTAAGTATCGGAGAGGTATCTCTGGGCCCTCTCGGTAATACACATCATGATAAGCCTTGCAAGCAATGTGATTAATGAGTTAGTTGCGGGATGATGTATTATGGAACGAGTAAAGAGACTTGCCGGTAATGAGATTGAACTAGGTACGAAGATACCGACGATCAAAACTCGGGCAAGTAACATACCGATGACAAAGGGAATGACGTATGTTGTCATTGCGGTTTGACCGATAAAGATCTTCGTAGAATATGTGGGAACCAATATGAGCATCCAGGTTCCGCTGTTGGTTATTGACCGAAGAGGTGTCTCGGTCAAGTCTACATAGTTCTCGAACCCGTAGGGTCCGCACGCTTAACGTTCAATGATGATTTGTATTATGAGTTATGTGTTTTGATGACCGAAGATTGTTCGGAGTCCCGGATGAGATCATGGACATGACGAGGAGTCTCGAAATGCTCGAGAGGTAAAGATTGATATATTGGATGATAGTATTCGGACACCGGAAGTGTTTCGGAATGTATCAGGTACGTATCGAAGTACCGGGGGGGGGGGGTTACCGGAACCTCCCGGGGAAGATATGGGCCCTATGGGCCATAGGAGGGAGGCAAGGTAGCCCACAAGGGTGGCGCCCCCAAGGGAGGAGTCCGAATTGGACTAGGGGAGGGGGCGCAGGGCCCGGCCCCCATTACCTTCTCCTTCTCCCTCTCCTTCCCCCTTTCCCCCTCCGATAAAAGGAAGCGGGGGGGGGGGGTGCGAATTGGACTAGGAGTCCAAGTGGGACTCCCCCCACTTGGCGCGCCCCTAGGCCGGACTCCTCCCCTCTCCGTCCTTTATATACGGGGGCAAGGGGCACCTCTAAGGCACATAAATTGTTCTTAGCCGTGTGCGGTGCCCCCCTCCACCGTTTACTCCTTCGGTCATATTATCGTAGTGCTTAGGTGAAGCCCTGCGCGGATCACTTCACCATCACCATCACCATGCCGTCGTGCTGACAAAACTCTCCCTCGACACTTTTCTGGATCAAGAGTTCGAGGGACGTCATCGAGTTGAACGTGTGCAGAACTCGGAGGCGACGTACTTCGGTGCTTGATCGGTTGAATCGAGAAGACGTTCGACTACATCAACCACGTTAAACTAACGCTTCCGCTTTCGGTATATGAGGGTAGGTGGACACACTCTCCCCTCTCGTTGCTATGCATCTCCTAGATAGATCTTGCGTGATCGTAGGATTTTTTTTGAAATTGCATGCTACGTTCCCAACAGTGGCATCCGAGCCAGGTCTATGCGTAGATGATATGCACGAGTAGAACACAAAGAGTTGTGGGCAATGATAGTCATACTGCTTACCACCAACATCTTATTTTGATTCGGCGGTATTCTTGGATGAAGCGGCCCGGACCAACCTTACATGAACACATTCATGAGACCGGTTCCACCGACAGACATGCAACTAGTTTTGCATAAAGGTGGCTGGCGGGTGTCTATTTCTCCAACTTTAGTTGAATCGAATTTGACTACGGCCAGTCCTTGTTGAAGGTTAAAATAGCAAACTTGATGAAACATCGTTGTGGTTTTGATGCGTAGGTAAGAACGGTTCTTACTAGAAGCCCGTAGCAGCCACGTAAAACTTGCAACAACAAAGTAGAGGATGTCTAACTTGTTTTTGTAGGGCATGTTGTGATGTGATATGGTCAAGACATGATGTGATATACGTTGTTGTATGAGATGATCATGTTTTGTAAAAATTATCGGCAACTGGCAGGAGCCTTATGGTTGTCGCTTTATTTTATGAAATGCAAACGCCATGTAATTGCTTTACTTAATCACTATGCATTAGCGATAGTTGTAGAAGCAATAGTTGGTGAGACGACCACGACGCTACGATGGAGATCAAGGTGTCAAGTCGGTGACGATGGAGATCATGATGGTGCTTTGGAGATGGAGATCAAAGGCACAAGATGATGATGGCCATATCATGTCACATATTTTGATTGCACGTGATGTTTATATTTTATGCATCTTATTTTGCTTAGTACGACGGTAGCATTATAAGATGATCCCTCACTAAAATTTCAAGGTATAAGTGTTCTCCCTAAGTATGCACCGTTGCGACAGTTCGTCGTGCCGAGACACCACGTGATGATCGGGTGTGATAAGCTCTACGTTCACATACAACATGTGCAAGACAGTTTTGCACGTGCGGAATACTCGGGTTAAACTTGACGAGCCTAGCATGTACAGACATGGCCTTGGAACACTGAGACCGAAAGGTAGAATGTGAATCATATAGTAGATATGACCGACATAGAGATGTTCACCATTGAAAATTACTACATCTCACGTGATGATCAGACATGGTTGATATGGATCACATGATCATTTAGATGACTCGAGGGATGTCTATCTAAGTGGGAGTTCTTAAGTAATATGATTAATTGAACTTAATTTATCATGAACTTAGTTCTGATAGTTTTTTGCATATCTATGTTGTAGATCAATGGCTCGTGCTACCATTCCCTTGAATTTTAATGCGTTCCTAGAGAAAGCTAAGTTAAAAGATGATGGTAGCAACTACACGGACTAGGTCCGTAACTTGAGGATTATCCTCATTGCTGCACAGAAGAATTATGTCCTTGATGCACCGCTAGGTGAAAGGCGTACTGCAGGAGCAGATGTGATGTTATGAACGTCTGGCAAGCTCGATCTGATGACTACTCGATAGTTCAGTGTGCCATGCTCTACGACTTAGAATCGGGACTTCAAAGACGTTTTGAACGTCATGGACCATATGAGATGTTCAAGGAGTTGAAGTTAATATTTCAAGCAAATGCCCGAGTTGAGAGATATGAAGTCTC
Organism: Triticum aestivum; assembly: GCF_018294505.1. Taxonomy (NCBI): domain Eukaryota; kingdom Viridiplantae; phylum Streptophyta; class Magnoliopsida; order Poales; family Poaceae; genus Triticum; species Triticum aestivum. Next base: position 402,965,972 of record NC_057814.1, on the reverse strand, counting down.
CAACAAGTTCTATAGCTGCAAGATGGAGGAGAACAGTTCTGTCAGTGAACACATACTCAGAATGTCTGGGTACCATAACCACTTGACTCAGCTGGGAGTTAATCTTCCGGATGATAGTGTTATTGACAGAGTTCTTCAATCACTGCCATCAAGCTACAAAGCTTCGTGATGAACTATAATATGCAAGGGATGGATAAGACAATTCTCGAGCTCTTCGCTATGCTCAAAGCTGCGGAGGTAGAAATCAAGAAGGAGCATCAAGTGTTGATGGTTAACAAGACCACTAGTTTCAAGAAAAAGGGCAAAGGAAAGAAGGGGAACTTCAAGAAGAATTGCAAGCAAGTTGCCACTCCCGGGAAGAAGCCCAAGTCTGGACCTAAGCCTGAAACTGAGTGCTTCTACTGCAAAGGGACTGGACACTGGAAGCAGAACTGCCCCAAGTATTTGGCGGATAAGAAGGATGGCAAAGTGAACAAAGGTATATTTGATATACATGTTATTGATGTGTACCTTACTAATGCTCGTAGTAGCGCCTGGGTATTTGATACTAGTTCTGTTGCTCATATTTGCAACTCGAAATAGGGGCTACGGATTAAACGAAGATTGGCTAAGGACGAGGTGACGATGCGCATCGGGAATGGTTCCAAGGTCGATGTGATCACCGTCGGCACGCTACCTCTATGATACGTCTCCAACGTATCTATAAATTTTTTATTGTTCCATGCTGTTATATTATCAATCTTGGATGTTTTATAATCATTTTATATCATTTTTTGGTACTAACCTATTGACATAGTGCCAAGTGCCAGTTGTTGTTTTCTGCATGTTTTTTACATCGCAGGGAATCAATACCAAACGGAGTCCAAATACAACGAAACTTTACGGAGATTTTTTATGGACAAGAAGACACCTAATGGGCCAAGGCTGCGCCTGGGGGGTGCTCCAAGGAGAGCACAACCCACCAGGGCGCGCCAGGAGGCCCAGGCGCGCCCTTGTGGGTTGTACCCACCTCGGCCCCCCCGGACCACCTCTTTGCTCTATAAATATCGCAATATTCCAAAAACCCTAGGGGAGTCGACGAAAATCAATTCCAGCTGCCGCAGAGTCCAGAACCACCAGATCCAATCTAGACACCATCACGGATGGGGTTCACCACCTCCATTGGTGCCTCTCCGATGATGCGTGAGTAATTCTTTGTAGATCTTCGGGTCCGTAGTTAGTAGCTATATGGCTTCATCTCTCTCACTGAATTCTCAATACAATGGTCTCTTGGAGATCCATATGATGTAATTCTTTTTGCGGTGTGTTTGTTGGGATCGGATGAACTTTGAGTTTATGATCAGATCTATCTTTTTATATCCATGAAAGTATTTGAGTTTCTTTGATCTCTTTTATGCATGATTGCTTATAGCCTCGTATTTCTTCTCTGATATTTTGGTTTTGTTTGGCCAACTTGATCTATTTATCTTGCAACGGGAAGAGGTGCTTTGTAGTGGGTTCGATCTTACGGTGCTTGATCCCAGTGACAGAAGGGTAACCGACACGTATGTATCGTTGCTACCAAGGATAAAACGATGGTGTCTATCTCTACATAGATAGATCTTGTCTACATCATGTCATCATTCTTATTGCATTAATCCGTTTCTCCATGAACTTAATACACTAGATGCATGCTGGATAGCAGTCGATGTGTGGAGTAATAGTAGTACATGCAGGCAGGAGTCGGTCTACTAATCTTGGACGTGATGCCTATATAATGATCACTGCTTGGATATCGTCGTGATTATTTGAAGTTCTATCAATTGCCCAATAGTAATTTGTTCACCCACCGTTTGCTATTTTTCTCGAGAGAAGCCACTAGTGAAACCTACGCCCCCCGGGTCTCTTTCTCATATTATTTGCCTTGCGATCTACTTTTCCTTTGCTTTTATTTTCAGATCTATTAAACCAAAATACAAAACCTTGCTGCATTTTATTCTTATTTATTTTATTTGGCGTTCAATCTATCAATCTACTACAATTTTATTCCCGTCCGCGTGCCAATTTCTGGTGCCGCTAGCCGAAAGGGATTGACAACTCCTTTAACACGCCGGGTTGCGAGTGGTTGTTATTTGTGTGTAGGTTCTGTTTACGTTGTGTTGATTGGTTCTCCTACTGGTTCGATAACCTTGGTTTCATCACTAAGGGAAATACCTACCGCTGATGTGCTGCATCATCCCTTCCTCTTTGGGGAAATACCGGCGTAGTCCTAGCAGGTATCAAAAGGAATTTCTGGCGCCGTTGCCGGGGAGGCTCTTCAACATATACCAGATTCCTAATCACAAATCTCATCTCCTCGCAATTTACATTATTTTCCATTTGCCTCTCGTTTTCCTCTTCCCCACTTCACAAAAAATTGCCGTTTTATTCGCCCTCTTTTTTGTTCACGTTTTCTCGCTAGATCTCATGTTTGCTTGTGTTGCCATGTGTCTTCTATTTGCTTGCATCTTCGCTTGCTAAAAATCAATTGATATGAATCCCCATCCACTTGCTAATCTTTTTAAAAGATCCAATCATGATGAACCAATTGCGAGTGATTTGAGTGTACTAGATTATCTTTATGAAGTTTTGCTTGAGATTCGTGAATCTGAAAATTGTGATGAAGAAATTTATGAAGTGATTCATGATAGCACCTTGAATGAAAAGCATGATTGCAATGATTTTACTATAAATTCTATTAGTGTCAATTGTGCTAATAATATGCAAAACCCCAAGCTTGGGGATGCTAATTTTGCTATGAACACTATTTGTTGCAATGATCATGATTGGGGCGATTCTTCTTATGATCTTGAAAATTTATTTAAGCCTCATGATGACTATGTTATTTGCAATAATTTTGAAAGTTTGTTTGGAAGAGTGTCAACTTTAGGTAAAAATAATCACACATATTTGGAGAGTGTTCAATCTTATGATTTTTTTTATGAAAGTGGGTTTGGAGAGGTCATGGCTTCAGTTGATGTTAACCCCACTATCTTTGAAGATCATAAAACTTTTATGCATGTGGATCGTGAAGAGAAAATTTTATATGATAGATATATTAGTGAATTTGATTATGATCCTACATATAATTATTATGAGAGAGGAAAATATGGTTGTAGAAATTTTCATGTTATTAAATTTCCTCTCGTTATCTTGAGATTGTCAATGTTGTATTCCTCTCCTTTGCGTATGCTAGATATTTCTTGTCTTGACAATTTGTTTTCCTATAAAATTCCTATGCATAGGAAGTATGTTAGACTTAAATGTGTTTGTCACATGTTTCATGATGCTCTCTTTGTGTTTCAATTATTATCTTTTGTGTGAGCATCATTGAAATCTTATGCTTAGCTAAGGGCGTAAAACTATAGCGCTTGTTGGGAGGCAACCCAATGAATAAAATTTATTTTTGCTTTCTGTTCTTGAGTGTTTGCACAATTATGGTACTGTTATGATTGTGTTTTTTTGTGTTTTAGTTAGTGTTTGTGCCAAGTAAAGCCTTTAGGATCTTCTTGGGTGATAGTTGTTTAATCTTGCTGAAAACAGAAACTTTTGCGCTCATGAAAAAATTCTTATTTTTAACCAGAGCGTGATAAAATACCAATTTTTTTTGCAGTAGATTAATATACAAATTACCCAGGTCGTATTAATTTTTCAGAATTTTTGGGGTTCCAGAAGTATTCGAACAAATCAGATTGCTACAGACTGTTCCGTTTTGACAGATTCGGTTTTCTTTGCGTTGTGTGCTTGTTTTGATGGCTCTATGGTTTTCGTTGATGAGTTTTTGCCATAGAAAGTTGGAATACAGTAGATATAATGCAAGAATAAAATATGAATTGGTTTGATACAATACTTATAGTAGTGATTTATTTTCTTATACTAACAGATCTCACGAAGGTTTTGTTGAGTTTTCTGTGATTGAAGTTTTCAAGTTTTGGGTTATCTTACGATGGATGAAGGAATAAGGAGTAAGAAGAGCCTAAGCTTGGGGATGCCCCGGCATCCCAAGCTATTATCCAAAAGTGAGCAAGCAACTAAGCTTGGGGATGCCCCGAGTGGCATCCCCTCTTTCTTCTAATGACCATCAGTATTTTACTCGAAGCTATATTTTTATTCGTCACATACTATGTGTTTTGCTTGGAGCGTCTTGTATGATATGAGTCTTTGCTTGTTTTATTTTGTGTTTTAAGTCTTGATTCCTTGCTGGACACACCTATTTGAGAGAGCCAAAATTTTGTCATGACTTGTTAGAATTGCTCTCTATGCTTCACTTAAATCTTTTATGAGCTATGGACTTGCTCTAGTGCTTCACTTATATATTTTTGAGCACGGTGTGCTTTAGTATTTTTGAAGAAATGGTCTCTTGATTCACTTAGATTTATTTGAGAGTTAGTACAATTTTCAAGAAATTCTCTCTTGCTTCACTTAAATTAATTTGAGAGAAAGAAAAAAATTATGCTCATGATCTTCACTTATATTTGTTTGAGCTTATCAAAAGCAACATATGAAAATTAGTTCCAAAGTGATAGATATCCAAGAAGGATATAATAAAAACTTTCATGAAGATCATTGGACAAAATAAACTTGATTCTTAGTAATAGTTTTGAGATATGATGATGTGATATGTGAGTTATGTTGATGAGTAATTATGCTTTAGTAAGAATATTGGTGTTAAGGTTTGTGATTCCCTATGCAAGCACGAAAGTCAATAATTATGCAATGAAATTATATCCTACTTGTGGTGCATTATTCGATGTTAATTATGCTTAGTGCTCGCTTATGAGATTATTCGTTTCTTGGTCGGTCGCTTCTCAATCTTTTGCTAGCCTTCATTTTGCACTAAGTATGATCTCTACTTATGCATCCAAAAACCTTTAAACCAGTTTTGCCACATGAGTCCACTATATCTACCTATATGCGGTATTCCTTTTCCATTCTAAGCAAATTTGTATGTGCCATCTCTAATTTTCAAAATAAACTTCTCTTTTGTGTGTTCGTTCCGCTCGCGGAGCGGTGAGGGGTGGCTAATATTTTCCATGCTAGATGTGTTATTCTCACGATGAGTGTTTATTCACTTATCACTGCATGAGAGTAAGGCAAAGGTATTAGGGATGCCCAGTCCCGAAATGAAAAATGAATTTACTTTATGTTGTCAAATAATAAATTCCTTGGAAAGTGTTGGTATGGAGGGCAACCGTGGATATGGCTAGCCATGGAAGTGAAAGTATGGTTGAAAAAGGAATAAAATTTATTTTCTGTTTGGGAACCGCCTATGATATATCTAGCGTGGAAAGTGTTGGGAAATCTAAGTCATTTTCGTTGGTGGGAAGGATACACCTCCCAAAATGTTTTTATCTCTCAATTTTCGCTTTGAGCTCTGGCACCTCTACAAATCCCTACTTCCCTCCGCGAAGGGCCTTTATTTTACTTTATGCAATTTTTATTTTGAATTTGAGTCTCCATCTTCTCTTATAAAAGCACCAACTAGGAGCCAATATGATCGTACTTGAGTATTGGGTGTAGTTAATATGCGAGTGTGCTTCATGAATGGATCAATGGTTGAGCATGATGGGCTAGGGATAGCTTATTTTAGCGTTGATATTTTGAAAGACATGGTTGCTTGTTAATATGCTTGAGTATTTATCATGTCAAAACTAGACTATTGCTTTGAACAATATAAAAGTCCAAATGTCCATGCTATAAAGAAAAGAATATGATATGACATGTTAGGCATCATTCCACATCAAAAATTCTGTTTTTATCACTTACCTACTCGAGGACGAGTAGGAGTTAAGCTTGGGGATGCTAATACGTCTCCAACGTATCTACAATTTTTTATCGTTCCATGCTATTATATTATCAATCTTGGATGTTTTATAATCATTTTATATCATTTTTTGGTACTAACCTATTGACATAGTACCAAGTGCCAGTTGCTGTTTTTTGCATGTTTTTTACACGCAGGAAATCAATACCAAACGGAGTCCAAATGCAACAAAAATTTACGGAGATTTTTTATGGATTAGAAGACACCTAATGGGCCAAGGCTGCGCCTGGGGGGTGCTCCGAGGAGAGCACAACCCACCAGGGCGCGCTAGGAGGCCCAGGAGCGCCCTGGTGGGTTGTGCCCACCTCGGGTGCCCCTTGGACCGCCTCTTTGCTCTATAAATACCCCAATATTCCAGAAACCCTAGGGGAGTCGACGAAAATCAATTCCAGCCGCCGTAGAGTCCAGAACCACCAGATCCAATCTAGACACCATCTCGATGGGGTTCACCACCTCCATTGGTGCCTCTCCGATGATGCGTGAGTAGTTCTTTGTAGACCTTCGGGTCCGTAGTTAGTATCTAGATGGCTTCCTCTCTCTCGCTGAATTCTCAATACAATGGTCTCTTGGAGATCCATATGATGTAACTCTTTTTGCGGTGTGTTTGTTGGGATCGGATGAACTTTGAGTTTATGATCAGATCTATCTTTTTATATCCATGAAAGTATTTGAGTTTCTTTGATCTCTTCTATGCATGATTGCTTATAGCCTCATATTTCTTCTCTGATATTTGGGTTTTGTTTGGCCAACTTGATCTATTTATCTTGCAATGGGAAGAGGTGCTTTGTAGTGGGTTCGATCTTACGGTGCTTGATCCCAGTGACAGAAGGGGAACCGACACGTATGTATCGTTGCTACTAAGGATAAAATGATGGGGTCTATCTATACATAGATAGATCTTGTCTACATCATGTCATCGTTCTTATTGCATTACTCCGTTTCTCCATGAACTTAATACACTAGATGCATGCTGGATAGCGGTCGATATGTGGAGTAATAGTAGTAGATGCAGGCAGGAGTCAGTCTACTAATCTTGGACGTGATGCCTATATAATGATCATTGCCTGGATATCATCATGATTATTTGAAGTTCTATCAATTGCCCAACAGTAATTTGTTCACCCACCGTTTGCTAGTTTTCTCGAGAGAAGCCACTAGTGAAACCTATGGCCCCCGGGTCTCTTTCTCATATTATTTGCCTTGCGATCTACTTTTCCTTTGCTTTTATTTTCAGATCTATTAAAACAAAAATACAAAAATACCTTGCTGCATTTTATTCTTATTTATTTTATTTTGCATTCGATCTATCAATCTACTACAATTTTATTCCCGTCCGCGTGCCAATTTCTGGCGCCGTTACCCGAAAGGGATTGACAACCCCTTTAACACGTCGGGTTGCGAGTGGTTGTTATTTGTGTGCAGGTGCTGTTTACGTTGTGTTGCTTGGTTATCCTACTGGTTCTATAACCTTGGTTTCATCACTGAGGGAAATACCTACCGCTGCTGTGCTGCATCATCCCTTCCTCTTTGGGGAAATACCGACATAGTCCTAGCAGACATCACTCAACATCTACCTTTGGGATTAGTTTTAGACCTGAATAATTGTTATTTGGTGCCAGCATTGAGCATGAACATTATATCTAGATCTTGTTTGATGCGAGACAATTATTCATTTAAATCAGAGAATAATGGTTGTCCTATTTATATGAGTAATATATTTTATGGTCATGCACCCTTGAAGAGTCGTCTATTTTTGTTGAATCTTGATCGAGGTGATAGACATATTCATAATATTGATGCCAAAAGATGCAAAGTTGATAATGATAGTGCAACACAAGTCTGAAACATTTGAAAAGTTCAAAAAATTTCAGAGTGAAGTGGAAAATCATTGTAACAAGAAAATAAAGTTTCCACGATCTGATTGCGGAGGCGAATATTTGAGTTATGAGTTTGGCCTTCATTTGAAACAATGTGGAATAGTTTCACAACTCACGCCACCTGGAACACCACAGCGTAATGGTGTGTCCGAACGTCGTAACCGTACTTTATTAGATATGGTGCGATCTATGATGTCTCTTACCGATTTACCACTATCGTTTTGGGGTTATGCATGAGAGACTGCAACATTCACGTTAAATAATGCACCATCTAAATCCGTTGAGACGACACCGTATGAACTATGGTTTGGCAAGAAACCTAAGCTGTCGTTTCTTAAAGTTTGGGGTTGCGATGCTTATGTGAAAAAGCTTCAGCCTGATAAGCTCGAACCCAAATCGGGGAAGTGCGTCTTCATAGGATACCCAAAAGAAACTGTTGGGTACACCTTCTATCACAGATCCGAAGGCAAGATCTTTGTTGCTAAAAATGGATCCTTTCTAGAGAAGGAGTTTCTCTCAAAAGAAGTGAGTGGGAGGAAAGTAGAACTTGATGAGGTAATTGTACCTTCTCTTGAATTGGAAAGTAGTTCATCACAGAAAACAGTTCCCCTGATGCCTACACCAATTAGTGAGGAAGCTAATGATGATGATCATGAAACTTCAGATCAAGTTACTACCGAACCTCGTAGGTCAACCAGAGTACGTTCTACACAAGAGTGGTACGGTAATCCCCTTCTGGAAGTCATGTTACTATACCATGGCGAACCTACGAACTATGAGGAAGCGATGATGAGCCCAGATTCCGTGAAATGGCTTGAAGCCATGAAATCTGAGATGGGATCCATGTATGAGAACAAAGTATGGAATTTGGTTGACTTGCCCGATGATCGGCAAGCCATAGAGAATAAATGGATCTTCAAGAAGAAGACTGACGCTGATGGTAATGTTACTGTCTACAAAGCTCGACTTGTTGCAAAAGGTTTTCGACAAGTTCAAGGAGTTGACTACGATGAGACCTTCTCACCCGTAGCGATGCTTAAGTCTGTCCGAATCATGTTAGCAATTGCCGCAATTTATGATTATGAAATCTGGCAAATGGACGTCAAAACTGCATTCCTTAATGGATTTCTTAATGAAGAGTTGTATATGATGCAACCAGAACGTTTTGTCGATCCTAAAGGTGCTAACAAAGTGTGCAAGCTCCAGTCATCTATTTATGGACTGGTGCAAGCATCTCGGAGTTGGAATATACACTTTGATAGTGTGATCAAAGCATATGGTTTTATGCAGACTTTCAGAGAAGCCTGTATTTACAAGAAAGTGAGTGGGAGCTCAGTAGCGTTTCTAATATTATATGTGGATGACATATTGTTGATTGGAAATGATATAGAATTTCTGGATAGCATAAAAGGATACTTGAATAAGATTTTTCAATGAAAGACATCGGTGAAGCTGCTTATATATTGGGCATCAAGATCTATAGAGATAGATCAAGACGCTTAATTGGACTTCCACAAAGCACATACCTTGATAAAGTTTTGAAGAAGTTCAAAATGGATCAGTCAAAGAAAGGGTTCTTGCCTGTGTTACAAGGTGTCAAATTGAGTCAGACTCAATGCTCGACCACTGCAGAAGATAGAGAGAAAATGAAAGTCATTCCCTATGCCTCAGCCATAGGTTCTATCATGTATGCAATGCTGTGTACCAAACCTGATGTGTGCCTTGCTATAAGTCTAGCAGGGAGGTACCAAAGTAATCCAGGAGTGGATCACCTGACAGTGGTCAAGAACATCCTGAAGTACCTGAAAAGGACTAAGGATATGTTTCTCGTTTATGGAGGTGACAAAGAGCTCGTCGTAAATGGTTATGTTGATGCTAGCTTTGACACTGATCCAGATGACTCTAAGTCACAAACCGGATACGTATTTATATTGAATGGTGGAGCTGTCAGTTGTTGCAGTTCCAAGCAAAGCGTCGTGGCGGGATCTATGTGTGAAGCGGAGTATATTGCTGCTTCGGAAGAAGCAAATGAAGGAGTCTGGATGAAGGAGTTCATATCCGATCTAGGTGTAATATCTAGTGCATCGGGTCCAATGAAAATCTTTTGTGACAATACTGGAGCAATTGCCTTAGCAAAGGAATCCAGATTTCACAAGAGAACCAAACACATCAAGAGACGCTTCAACTCCATCCATGATCAAGTCAAGGAGGGAGACATAGAGATTTTCAAAATACATGTGAATCTGAACGTTGCAGACCCATTGACTAAGCCTCTTCCACGAGCAAAACATGATCAGCACGAAGACTCCATGGGTGTTAGAATCATTACAATGTAATCTAGATTATTGACTCTAGTGCAAGTGGGAGACTGAAGGAAATATGCCCTAGAGGCAATAATAAAGTTGTTATTTATATTTCATTATATCATGATAAATGTTTATTATTCATGCTAGAATTGTATTAACCGGAAACTTGATACATATGTGAATACATAGGCAAAACACAGTGTCCCTAGTATGCCTCTACTAGACTAGCTCGTTAATCAAAGATGGTTAAGTTTCCTGACCATAGACATGTGTTGTCATTTGATGAATGGGATCACATCATTAGGAGAATGATGTGATGGACAAGACCCATCCGTTAGCTTAGCATAATGATCGTTAAGTTTTATTGCTATTGCTTTCTTCATGACTTATACATATTCCTTTGACTATGAGATTATGCAACCCCCGAATACGAGAGGAATACCTTCTGTGCTATCAAACGTCACAACATAATTGGGTGATCATAAAGATGCTCTACAGGTATCTTCGAAGGTGTTTGTTGGGTTGGCATAGATCGAGATTAGGATTTGTCACTCCGAGTATCGGAGAGGTATCTCTGGGCCCTCTCGGTAATACACATCATGATAAGCCTTGCAAGCAATGTCACTAATGCGTTAGTTGTGGGATGATGTATTACGAAACGAGTAAAGAGACTTGCCAGTAATGAGATTGAACTAGGTATGAAGATACCGACGATCGAATCTCGGGCAAGTAACATACTGATGACAAAGGGAATGACGTATGTTGTCACTGCGGTTTGACCGATAAAGATCTTCGTAGAATATGTGGGAACCAATATGAGAATCCAGGTTCCGCTGTTGGTTATTGACTGGAGAGGTGTCTCGTTCATGTCTACATAGTTCTCGAACCCGTAGGGTCTGCACGCTGAACTTTCAATGACGATTTGTATTATGAGTTATGTGTTTTGGTGACCGAAGATTGTTCGGAGTCCCGGATGAGATCACGGACATGACGAGGAGTCTCGAAATGGTCGAGAGGTGAAGATTGATATATTGGATGATAGTTTTCGGACACCAGAAGTGTTTCAGAATGTATCGGGTACGTATCGGAGTACTGGGGGGGGGGGTGTTACTGGAACCCCCCGGGGGAAGATATGGGCCCTATGGGCCATAGGAGGGAGGCAAGGCAGCCCACAAGGGTGGCGCCCCCAAGGGAGGAGTCCCAATTGGAACAGGGGAGGGGGCGCGGCCCCCCTTTCATTCTCCTTCTCCCTCTCCTCCCCCCTTCCCCCTCCGAAAAAGGAAGGGGGCCGAATTGGACTAGGAGTCCAAGTGGGACTCCCCCCACTTGGCGCGCCCCTAGGCCGGCCTCCTCCCCTCTCCCTCCTTTATATATGGGGGCAAGGGGGCACCTCTAAGGCACATAAATTGTTCTTAGCCGTGTGCGGTGCCCCCCTCCACCGTTTACTCCTCCGGTCATATTGTCGTAGTGCTTAGGCGAAGCCCTGCGCGGATCACTTCACCATCACCATCACCACGCTATCGTGCTGACGAAACTCTCCCTCGACACTTTGCTGGATCAAGAGTTCGAGAGACTTCATCGAGCTGAACATGTGCAGAACTCGGAGGTGTCGTATGTTCGGCACTTGATCGGTTGAATCGAGAAGACGTTCGACTACATCAACCGCGTTAAACTAACACTTCCGCTTTCGGTCTACGAGGGTACGTGGACACACTCTCCCCTCTCGTTGCTATGCATCTCCTAGATAGATCTTGTGTGATTGTAGGTAATTTTTTGAAATTTCATGCTACATTCCCTAACACATTTGTAATGTCAAAATATGTGAACAAACATAAGGCTGAATTCTTTATTGGTTCATTTATCTCCAAAATTTAAGATACCTTGTGAACATTCCCATCACATAAAAAGGAACCACTCACTTTTTTTCTCGAAGCTCTCAGCATAGACAATCTTTCCACAGCCAATATGAACTCATGTGCACAAAATAGCTCCACCTGAACCTGCCAAAGCAACAACTAACATTAGCGATGCATGTGAACTCACAAATAAATAGCTACTATAAGGATGCCGAACATGTAGCCACAATCTATTATTGGCCATAAAGTACCATCTAGGTTCGGCCACTTTTGGCCTATGCAGGTGGATGATGATTCCTCATATGTATCATGTTAAAAAAACAATAGAGAACTTCTTAATCAGTACAAGCATATAATGATGGTGCATAGTTCGCATCTCATGTTGACATGTTGAGTTCCTAAATGTTGCAAACAATAAGTTTAATAAACTCTCAAGTCTTGCTTGGATTTAGTCAAGCATATTTGTCATCTTTCATGATTTGCTCCATGGATGCAGGAATAGCTACTACAACTGATAAATGGTTTTTGAATAAAAGGTACATCTAAAAAGGTGACAAAAAGAAGCTTAGGTGCAGCAAACATTGATCACTGCCTATGTTCTCTTTTGAAGTAAACTATTTGCTGTTATGGAGGAGGAAAAAAAGAACATATGAAATATTCTTAGGGAGATTGCCTGAATTTTGGATATTAGTGGGTGCTTCAAAACATCCTCCAAAAGTTCACAAGCTTTTTTGTAGTATTTTTCTTGCAACTCCAGGAGTACTTCATGGTATATATGGGAAAGTGCAGATTCCTAACATCATTTAAAAGGTTATTTTAGTAATACCATATTTTTTGATAACCATATTAAGAGCTTGTAAAACTAAAAAATCACCATAGTCCCTTCTTAGTAGCAAATATACACAACAACAACAACAACAACAAAGCCTTTAGTCCCAAACAAGTTGGGGGTAGGCTAGAGGTGAAACCCATAAGATTTCGCAACCAACTCATGGCTCTGGCACATGGATAGCAAGCTTCCACGCACCCCTGTCCATAGCTAGCTCTTTGGTGATACTCCAATCCTTCATGTCTCTCTTAACGGACTCCTCCCATGTCAAATTCGGTCTACCCCACCCTCTCTTGACATTCTCCGCATGCTTTAGCCGTACGCTATGCATTGGAGCTTCTGGAGGCCTGCACTGAATATGCCCAAACCATCTCAGATGATGTTGGACAAGCTTCTCTTCAATTGGTGCTACCTCAACTCTATCTCGTATATTATCATTCCGGACTCGATCCTTCCTCTTGTGGCCACACACACTACAAAAAAAATACACTTCCGTGATGATACGTGTTTGTCACAGTAGGTCGCGTTTTCTGTCATGCATGTATATCCATGACAAATTTATGACAGAATCAAGATAGTCATACCTGTGCTGTCGTAGAAGTGTTCCATGACATTGCCAAAATTATCATCACGGAAGTGTCCACTTCCATGACGATAAATCACGCGTCACAGAAGTGCTTTCGTCAAGGGTGACCGACACGTGGCATCCACCGTAACGGAACGCCGTTAAGCTATCGGGTCGGATTTTGGATCCGATAACTCGTTAACAGCCACGACTAATGCCGATTTTCCACGTGTAAAATTCTCATTGGCTGACGGATCCACGCGTCAGCTCCGCGTTGGCACAGGTGTCACTCATCCAACGGTCGAGATGGGCCTATGACATGTTGACACGTGGACCGGCCCAAAAGTGGCCCACAAAGTTTAAATGGGCCGGCCCAACCGAAGGCCCATAAGATTTAGCGGACCATAATGGGCCGGCCCAGCTAAAGGCCCACAAAATTTAGCGGACCATAATGGGCCGGCGCAGCTAAAGTCCCACACGATTTTGCAGACTGGGCCGGCCCAGCTAAAGGCCCACAAGATTTTGCGGACCACAATGGGCCGGCCCAGCTAAAGGCCCACAAGATTCTGCAGACCATAATGGGCCGGCCCAGCTAAAGGCCCAACATTCTCTGTCAAATCGGCCCGTCAACGGCCTGTCCTAAACTTGTCATCAACGCGGCCCATGGTCACTTCTGGCCCGTTAACAGTCCGCTAAGTAACTGGGCCGAATTACGGCCCGGTGTATTTCCGGCCTGTTAAAGGTCTGGCTTCATTTGGGCCCATTTACAGGCCATCAAAACTTTCGGCCCATAAACGACCGTGAAGGATTTGGGTCATATTCGACCATGTCTGACATTCGGCCTGTTAGAGGCCCACTATAGCTTTGGGCCACTTTCGGCCTGTTGTCATTTTCGGCCTATTAACGTCGGACGTAAAGCATGGGCCATATGTGGCCCAACGTCATATCGGGCCCATTAACGGCCCATATAAAAATGACGATAATCTAGCCCGACCGAAGTTCCGGCCTGTTAAAGGCCCGTGTATTAGGTCGGCGCATTTACGGCCCGTCCGAATTTTGGCCTGTCAAAGAACCGCATCGTAAATGGGCCACCATTTCGGCCTGCTAAGTCGAGTGGGTTATTTGGCACAATCAGGGCCCAATCTCACTTTCGGTCTATTAAAGGCCCATGTTTTTTATGGGCTCGAGATATTTACACCTATAAACGACCTATTTTTACTGAGGGCCCAAATTATGTTTAGGCCTGTTAAAGGCCCACTATGGGCACAGGCCTACCAGAAAAATATGAAAGCTTATGTTGATTTAGGCCCAGATATTTTTAGTGGGCTACATGCCAATTTCGGCCCGTAATCGTTTTTAGCCCAATTGGAATGGGCCTGACGAATGTTGGCATGTTGGGCTCGTACGAAGCTTTCGGCCGAATACATTACTAAGATAAACCTACACTATACAAAAATAGTGTCGTAATTACTGCAGCCTGAGGCAGCATCATAAATGTTGTATCACAACAAAATAAATTCCAACCATACAACAAAAGGCTTGTTGGCATAAAGTTTACAGTCCTCCCAGATAAAAGCACCATCAGATGTATAGAAGCACAGATCATTTGACCTGAGTGCTAATGTTTCAGGCTGTAGAATCTGATGGAGCAGCACGATCTCCACCTTTTTTCTGCCATTGCTCTTGAACAACGAAGCGAATGTCTGATAGTCTGGTTTCAAAACCATTCATATCTTGACGACATTTCTCAACCACTATTCTTGTTTCCGAAACAACGTCCATTAGGGATTGGACTTGTGTCTGGAGCACAGATATATCACTCTGTCTAGCAGGAAGATTTTGTTCCGTAGGCGATTTGGACGAGGTTACCTCGACAACCAACCCAGAATTATGCAGGAAGGTGCTTTTTGCACTGTTAGTGGAGAGATACTGACGCACTGCAGCAAGAGGTGACATTGTGCCTGTAGTAGCCTCGTCACCTTCAGGTTGTTGTGGTTGTTCAATCATTTGTTCCATAGCTTCCTAAAAGTTTGAACTTGTAGATTAGTGTACCAGATAAGTTACTAATGAGACAAAAACAAACAAAGTAGGTTAAACGTTTATACATAACTTATTTTGGTGAACTACTGTAATACATTAGCATGTATTGTAGTGCCAACTACATAATAAAATCACTTTCGAAACATATGTCCATGTAGCATGCCTACTGTATTGTCTATTTCCTCACATTCGTTGACATCTAAGGATAAAGAGACATGGTTCAAAGTAGGATGAACATAGTATGCCATCATTCATATCATGGGCAAACAGATATAAAACAAACATGCTATTTTATCATTGTGTGCGCACGTGAACATAACAACTAGATTACAGATCAAGACCAAAAGAATATCCTTCATCTCTTTTAAACCATGTAAGGTGAAATGATACGTTAAGACAACTGTGAATAAAAGTGAACAGAGTAACTGACATTGGCTGCAAACCAAGTAGTTAAATGAACACATCACAGTACCAATCAGTTCAAGGCAGGAGGAGTAAGGACTTACAACAGCGGCTTGAACTGGTGTGCTCATGCCCTTCATCTTGCTGGTGTGGCAATCCTTGAAGATTTGCACTACATTCGGTTCAGGTCCTTTTTGGTCCGCACGGGCTTTCCTCTGTATTTGGAACAAGTCAATATAGATACGATAATATGGCACAAAAAAAAGAAGTAGCAGCTATTTACAAGAGCCTCGCAGTGTGCAATATAGCTACGAGATCCTGTTGTCTATTGGAATTTCACTTTAGAACGGTTGGTTTTGTTCTTCAAACAGTTAGCCTAGAAGAAGATACACTTGTAAGGCACATACATAAATACAAGTTCAATATGTGGTCTGATCAAATACATATAGCCTACCTGATACTTTGGATCAGACCAGTGTTTAACGAGGGCTATCCAGTCTTCATCTGTAATATATTCCACTGGAGATGTTTGGGCGATTTCATTGTTAGCCTTGCCTTCAAAGTGAGATTTTCTAAGGTGGTACCGATACTGTCGCAGAGCAGACTGAAAAACATGAGTGCATGCTTGTTTAGTTGCATCATCTTTCGGATCCAACTTGAACCTCATCTGTTGAAAAAAGAATGTGAGTCTTATTAGGAGGAAGCTAGAAAGTATGGGACAGAGAAAGACAATATTACTAATTGCGATGAATAACATTACTTACGGATAAATGGTCAAGGAAGGTGTTAAACTGGGTATTGTCTTTCTCATTCCTGCACTGGATCCACGTTGGGAGGATACGTGCATGACACCTAACGGCGACGGCTGCCTCTGATACTAACTTGGCTGACTCTGTAGCATCACGTGGCCTTTTTAAACCTGCCTCAAAATGGATCTCCATTCTTCCTCCTTTAGATTTTGTTAATCTGTCAAGCATTATCCCTGATGTCTGTTTCCGCTTGTGCCGTGGTGCTAGTTCAATAACGAATATGGAAAGTGTTAGTGTACATCAAACTGTGAGAGTACATATAAAGGAGCATGCAACTGCAACTTGACTCGGTCAGGTACCGTCTTGGTGTTGATGCTCATGAGGTTCATCTGATCTTGCCAAGTCCTGTTGTGTCACCAGTGCTTCGGAAGTAGTGTTAGGTGTGAAGGCAGCTTGGGAACTGGCCAGTTCCGGAGCAAACGAACGAGTAACTGGTTGAGATGCTGGTACAGTTGAAGCGGATGCTGCAGCTAGTGGAGCAGGTGATACTGTGTTTGTAGATTTAGCCGGTGGACTTGGACCTTCTACTGCACTATAAGTACCAACAGAATCTCGACGGCAGAACCTTTTCCGTTTCACCCGACGAGTAACAGCACTCCCTACTATATTATTTTCCTTGCTCTTTTTTGACTTTGCCATGTCAAGCTGTACCCACAATACAAAAGAATAAAATCACTCTTCAGAAATCATTGATGCATGATACAGACAAGCAATACTTTGATGTAAGACAACCGTATGAGGATGGAATATGTAAAAAAAACAGGACGGCATGACATATTCACAGCTACGATGTGCAAACTAAGCAGAAGGATTTTCAAGAAAATAGAAGTAATGCAAGCTAGACACCATATGAAAGATGCAACCAATGTTACTCTGCCAAGTTAAAAGTGTCTTGTCATAAGTGGCAATTCGAAAAATTAGAAGCAGTACAACGTAGAAATCAATGCAAGATGCAACCACTATCAAACTGCCATGTTAAAAGCATCCAATCATGAGTGACTGATGCGGGATACACAACAGCAGTACTTTGATGTAAGAACATGGTATGATAGATAGATGCAGTGTATTCTAGACACAGAAAGCCATGTCATATGCACATGTATAACGTATGAACTCAGCACGTGCAACTTAATCAAAATAGAAGAAATACAGGCTAGACAACATATGCAACATGAAACCAATTATCACACTGTCAACTTAGAGCAAGCACCTGCGATGGTGGAGTATGGGAGATGAACTCATCATGTAGACTTGGGACTTCAACTTCATTAGCAGTAGCAGTGGCAAATCTAGAGAGTCTCTGTTTGCGTCGGTCCAGAGGACCACCAACATCCCCTAACTTACTCTTTTCCTTCCTATTTTCTGATATTGCCTTATGAAGTCAAAACCACAAGAAGATGAATAAAATTAGCTCTGCATAACTGGTTGATGCATGATACAGACGAACACTACTTTGATGTAAGGCAAGCGCAGGATAGGAGGATGGAATATATACAAAAAAGACAGCGTTTCATATTCACACGTACGATAGGAGGATGGAATATGTATGAAAAACAGTAAGCGGAAGGCATTTCAACAAAATTAGAAGAAATGAAAGCTAGGCACCAAATGAACATGCAACCAATATCACTCTTGTCAGGTAAAAAGTGTCTCGTCATAAGTGCCATTTCAAGAAATTAGAAGCAGTACAAGCTAGAAGACAATGCAAGATGCAACCTACATCATAGTCCCAAGTTAAATGTGTCTTATGGGTAAGTGATCGTTGCAGGTATAAGTTGTAAGCTACGCAGATGCAATTCAACATAATCAGAAGCAATACAAACTAGACATCATACGGAAAACGCAACCACGTATAACAATTCCAAGTAAGAGCAAGCACCTGTGATGGTGGAGTAGGGGAGATGTGCTCATCATGTACACGTATGTTCTAGAAACAGGAACACGTGTCATATTCACAGGCATTATGTGTAAAGTAAGAAGATGCAATTCAAGTTAGAAGCAATACAAGCTAGACATCATACGCAACATGCAACCACATATAATAGTGTCAAGTTAGAGCAAGCACCTGTGATGGTGGAGTAGGGGAGATGTGCTCATCATCTACACAGCTACGTTGACTGTCCAGCCTTGTGTTGTCTTGCGAATCTTGTTGGGAGGATGGCGGAGTAGAATCTGTAGAGACCCCCTGTTTGAGTTGCTCCGAAGGACCACCATCATCCACTGCCGGACTAATTTCCTTCAGCTGTAATGATTTTGCATTGTGAAGTCAAACCGATAAGAAAAAGGAATAAAATTCGCTCTTCAGAACTCATTCATGCATGATACTGACGAACACTACTCGGATGAAAGGCAAACACATGATGCGAGGATGGAATATGTATGAAAAACAGGATGGTGTGACATATTCACACCTATGATGTGGTAACTAAGCAGAAGGCATTTCAACAAATTAGAAGCACTGCAAGCTAGACACCATATGAAAGATGCAACCAATATCACTCTGCCAAGTTCAAACTGTATGACGTTTCAACACATTAGAAGCAGTACATGCTAGAAATCATATGCAAGACACAACCAATATCACAGTGGCGACTTAAAGGTGCCTTATCATAAGTGACTGATGCGGGATATGCAAGAATAGTAGTCTGGTGTAGAAACAGGAACACATGTCATATTCACAGGCATTATGTGTAAAGTAAGCAGATGCAATTCAACAAAGTGAGAAGCAATACAAGCTAGACATCATACGCAACATGCAACCACATATAATAGTGCCAAGTTAGAGCAAGCACCTGTGATGGTGGAGTAGGGGAGATGTGCTCATCATCTACACAGCTACGTTGACTGTCTAGCCTTGCGTTGTCTTGCGAATCTTGTTGGGAGGATGGCGGAGTAGAATCTGTAGAGAACCTCCGTTTCAGTTGCTCGGAAGGACCACCATCATCCAATGCCTTGCCAATTTCCTTCAGCTTTATTGATTTTGCATTGTGAGGTCACACCGATAAGAAAAAGGAATATCATTCGCTCTTCAGAACTCATTCATGCATGATACTGACGAACACTACTCTGATGAAAGGCAAAGTCATGATACGAGAATGGAATATGTACGAAAAAATGGACGGCTTGACATATTCACACCTATGATGTGGTAACTAAGCAAAAGGCACTTCAACAAATTAGAAACACAGCAAGACACCATATGGAAGGTGCAATCAATATCACTCTGCCAAGTTAAAACTGTCTCGTCATAGGTGGCGTTCATCAAACTAGAAGCAATACATGCTAGAAATCATATTCAAGACGCAAACCAATATCACACTGCCAACTTAAAGGTGTCCCATCATAAGTGACTGATGCAGGATACACAAGAAGAGTAGTTTCATGTAAGAACATGGTGTGATAGACAGATATAGTATGTACTAAAAACAGGAAAGCGTGTCATATTCACATGTATCATGTGTAAGCTAAGCAGATGCAGTTTACACTAATTAGGAGCAATACGAGCTAGACACCATATGCAACATGCAACCAGATATCACACTGCCAAGTTAGAGCAAGCACCTTGGATGGTGGAGTAGGGGAGCGGAGACTTGGACCTTGTAATGCACTATCAGTACAAGGAGAATCAGTACAGATGCTCCATTTACGTTGCTGCAGAGGACCACCATCATCGCCTTCCTTACTCTTTTCCTTCCTCTTTCTTGATTTTGCCTTGTCAAGTCAAACCCACAAGAAAAAGGAATAAAATTTGCTCTTCAGAACTCATTGATGCATGATACTGACGAACACTACTTTCATGTAAGGCAACCGCGTGATAGGAGGATGGAATATGTATGAAAAACAGGACGACATGACATATTGACATGTATGATGTATAAAGTGTAAACTAAGCACAAGGTGCTTGAACTTGTTAGAATCGATGTAAGCTAGAAACCATATGAAAGATGAAACCAATATCACTCTGCCAAATTAAAAGGGTGCCCTAACAAATGTATTTGACCAAATTAGAAGCAATACATGGCAACAGGCTAGAAATAATATGCAATATGCAACGAATAAGGTGACTCATCGTAAGTGATTGACGCAGGATACAGAAGAGAGGTAGTTTCATGTAAGAACAAGGTTAACACATAGATGTAGTGTGTACCAAAAATAGGAAGGCATGTCATATTCACAGGTATAGTGTGTAAACTAAGCAGATGCAATTTACCCTAATTAGAAGCATTACAAGCTAGACACCGTATGCAACATGCAACCACATATCACACTGCAAAGTTAGAGCAAGCACCTGTGATGGTGGTGTAGGGGAAGTGCGGTCTTCAGGTACAGAGCTACGTTCAATATCTTCATTTAGGCTTGCTGCTTCTTGAGAATCATGTGGAGAGGATGAAATTGCATTCTTTATAAGAGTATTGCGTCTCATATTAACCCACGCGCGTGACTGTCTCATCATAAGCGATAGACGCAGGATACACAAGAACCGTAGTTTGATGTAAGAACATGGTGTGATAGGCAGATGTAGTATGTACCAAAAACAGGAAGGCGTGTCATATTCACATGTATAATGTGTAAGCTAAGGAGATGCAATTTAACAAATTAGGAGCATTGATGAGGGATACACAAGAAAAGTAGTTTGATGTAAGAACATGGTTAATAGAAAGACGTAGTATGTACCAAAAACAGGAAGGCATGTCATATTCACAGGTATAATGTGTTAACTAAGCAGATGCAATTTACTCTAATTAGAAGCATTACAAGGTAGACACCATATGCA
Source organism: Triticum aestivum (assembly GCF_018294505.1). NCBI lineage: Eukaryota > Viridiplantae > Streptophyta > Magnoliopsida > Poales > Poaceae > Triticum > Triticum aestivum. Next base: position 402,944,672 of record NC_057814.1, on the reverse strand, counting down.
ACATGCAACCACATATCACACTGCCAAGTAAGAGCAAGCACCTGCGATGGTGGTGTGGGGGAATTGCGGTGATCAACTAGCGAGCTATGTTGACTATCTTCATTTAGCCTTGCTGTTTCTTGAGAATCATGTGGGGAGGATGACACTGCACTCTTTAAACGAGTAGGGCGTCTCACAGTAACCCACTCGGGTGACTGTCTCATCATAAGTGATTGACGAGGGATACAAAAGAGCATTAGTTTGATGTACGAACATGGTTAATAGACATATGTAGTATGTATCAAAAACAGGAAGGCATGTCATTATCAAAGGTATAATGTGTAAAGTAAGCAGATGCAATTTAACCAAATTGGAAGCAATACAAGCTAGACACCATATGCAACATGCAACCACATTTGACAGCACGAAGTTAAAGCAAGCACCTGGGATGGTTGTGTGTGGCAATTGAGATCATCAACTGCAGAGCTACGTTTACTGTCTCCAACTGCCGACACTGCACCCATTAGAGTGCTGAAACGCTTAGTGCTTATCTTCGAATTACACTGGAGCGACTTCTGTCTTTTCTTTTCTGCATTCATCAACACTGCGTCAAAGTCTGAAATACCCATCCATAAAAAAACAATAGTGTGAGTATGGGTGAAGTGTGTGCACAATTAGTACAGTGTAAAGGTAGCAGATAGCAGGTCGGTGAGAAATAAATGACGGGAGACATATGATAGCTCTACAACATGCATGGCACACTAAATTACTATAGGATTCTATGAAAATAACAGTCGACTGAAAGCAAATAGGCCAGTCCATTTTTTCTGCACCGTCCGATGTACAAAGAACGGGCAGATCGCCTTCATCTACCTCCAGCCAGTCAGTGTTGACGATCTTCCTTGAAACGCCAGCGACCACCGGCCCAGTATTCCTCCCCTCCCTGCGCCCTCCCCTCGACCTCACCGCACCGCCGTGCTTGGCACCGCCCCCCGGCCATCCATTCAAGCCCCGCCAACCTCCAGATCGGGCGCAAGCAGCTCCTGCGCCCCACACCCCTATGATAGACACCGATGCGCCGCTTCCTCGGGGAACAGGCGGACTAGGTGCTCCGTGCGCCTAAGCGGGTGTTGCTTCTTTTAATTGCGGTTCGACTGACCCTGAATTGAAATCCAGGCGGGCTACTGACCTCTAGCAAAGGTGAAATAGTAAAAGGGAGGAAACCTTGTGCATTTAGTATCACGAAGAAGATGCAGTAAGAAGCGCTCAACTAGTTTCTTTCGTGGGATGAATACGGTGTGAGCGGAGACGTAAGATTTGCACGAATAAGGGAAGAGGAGTACCTCTTTATGCTGGCAGTGCTGTGTCCTCCTTCTGTTTTTCCGACGATCTTCTTGTTGTTCGCCGGAAACCAGAAGTTGTGGAGGACTGTGCAGCCTTGGACGAACCCATGGCCAAGTTGTTGATTGTGGTGCGGTGGCCGTCTGTCGGCAGCGGGGAAGCAGATCCGAGGCGGCGAACGACGGCGTAGCGGGAACAGCTCTGGTGCGGTGGACGGTTGTGACAGTGGAGCCGTAGCAGTGAGGCGCAGGACGGCGTGGTCGGAGTGGTTCTGGTACGGCGCACGTCGGCGTCGGCGTCGTGGAGGCAGCTCTGCCTCGGCTTCAGCTGCTAAGTCCTTGAGGGCGTTGCGTTTGCGGTTGCGTTGGACGACGACGTCTGGGTACCGGCTCCGGCGTGATGGAGGAGGGCGGCGGTGGATTGGCCGCTATGGGGTGGAGGACAGAGGAGGCTGGGGTTTCGCGGCTGGTGGAGAGGGCGTTTTCACGCCCACGGAGTATGAATGGGGAAACGGAGGGAGGCGGGGAACTAAGGGGGAACAATGTTTCGGTTTGAGACGCGCTTGTTTGAAATTTGGGGAAAGTTACAAACTTTGCCCCCATCTAAAATTTCGGACATATTGCGGGTTGGGGGTAGGACAGTCATGTCAGGTGTGCCAAATGTGGGTGGGATAGATTTCGGCCGAGCGCATGGGTAGGCGCCCATGGCGTATGAATGCTTCTCGGAGGCGGTTGAGACTGGCGTCTTGGTGAAGTTACAAACCTACCCCGGTTTAGACCTTTGGACATCGGGCCGATAGGCTACACGGGCCAGAGTCAGGACAGTAATTTCCTACCACCAAAACATTAGTCTCGCGCGGTTTCGGGTGACCAGAGGCCTATTTGGCGCTTCGTTCAATATTTGGGAGCAGAAGCATTAACGTTTTCGGTTCTCTTGAATTGAACTTTCAGGATTTGTCAAACTTCACAAATCTTTACTCTTGAAAATCCTAAAGCTACAATTATTTTGGAATGGAGGGGGTACATTTGAATATACATTGTACACGAGTATATATTAAAAAATATGCAACTTACCTCAGTTCATGCATGGTTCCAGATATAATCTCATTTGTTGCAAAAAAAAGTTAGATATGCGTATGAATATATATATATATAGCATGTTCAAACTCACAACAAAGATTGATGCCCCTTTTACATCTGATTTACAAATGACATTATCTCGGGTTCAAATAGATGAATGCACTTCCTATGAATTCGAATCTTCGAAACCCCCTTTATGTTGAATTTGACATGTATTCTATTTCGTAGCTAGCAATTTGGAATGTATCCATGCAAGTGACAAATGTATAAAGTGCTTCACACTAACAACATGGAGTGCACTAATTAATATTTATATATGAATTGCAAAAGCATCCATTGCCTGTATTTCAAACCGCTCTCACTCTATGGATCGATAATATGAAATAAACACATGCACATGCTAGAATTCAATAGAGTATGGGTGTCTGATAGACCGATTTTCGTCCATACGCAATTTGCAAAATTCATGATCTCATCCAAAAATAATAATGCCATTTATATTTTAATTTAATGCGTAGAACCGCCTTTTACACGTAGATGTACTATGCCTCGCCCCGTTCTCACAAACTCGTTATATATCTCTCTATCTAACGCATAAGTGCACACACTTTATATGCATCGGCATTTCTCTTTCACACATGCTCACAATCTCTCTCAGGGTGTCGGGGTGTCTCACGCACATGCTCTCTCTGTTTCTCTCTCTCTTTCTGACTACTATGTACCACTCTTTTCACTAATCTCAGTTGGAAAACACTATTTCTCTCACATGCATATATACACATGCACGGTCTCTACTAGCCCTCTATATGCACATATATGTGCCAATGTGTCTCCCGCACGCACATTATCTTTAGGCCTCTCTCGCACACATTGCCCCCCCGACACACCTCTCTCTTAGTAGTTGGCAGATATGATTTCATCATATCATTCGGTAGGATACCCCTGGCTGTTAGCTTGGATGGTAATACGAGGCAAAGTTTCACCCTAGTTCGGATCGGACCCTTGCAGTTGAAGAAAGAGCCTACTCCTGGTACTGTATATTAGTGATAGGGGTGTGTACAAAGTACACGTGAATACCAGGCATTGTGCGTGTGTGTATACTATCGACGAACTAGCCCCCAAGCTTGTATAACATACTAAGGGCCTAGGGTTACAAATTATATATAGTCGGCTTATCACCAGTGGGGATAGAGTCCTCCGCGACCCTGGTAGCTTCGTGTTGTACGCCGAGTCCTCCACATGGGTCTTCGTATAACACGTCTCGGTCCAACCTATATGTGGCGCAAGATGGAACCGACCCATGAGTCTTCATGTTGACCCACCACAACTAGAAATGATGTGTCCACCACACCACACACGCAATCGGCCACTAAGAAAATAAGCATATACAATAGTACAACGGTATCTAGCTCACGATACGTCTCCATATTTTGTTGATGACACTGACGGACTTTGCATTTGATGCGTGCTCCGTATTTTGTTGACGACACTTACGGTCATTGTATTTGAAGCGAAAGCACGATATGGCCACTGGACTTCAGAATAAGCTCATCACGGTCACCACATACATTTTGTCGTGCTAACCAACATGTGGTTGGATGGTTAGAGGACAGTGGTTTCTCGAGCCCACCAAGGTTAAAGTCCCGGTGCTCGCATTTATCTTGTGTTAATTTCAGTATTTTCCGGCGATGTACGTTCAGTGGGAGGAGACGTTCCACTCGACTACGAGGCACCTATGGTGACTTCGTAAAATCTCAAGATCATATATGCTGGCCCACTCTCTCGAAGGTGCTCATAGGGGTAGGGTTCGCGTGTGTGCGCTTATAGCGGTGAGTGCTTGCGCGTATATATGAGCCCTTGCGTCTGTACCGTGTTAAACAAATACATATCATGATTATACGGTCACTGGCTCACCCGTACAACTCCGTATTTTGTTGATGCACAATCAATTGACCAGTCAAACGTTCCACGGGGCGCAACTAGTGTTGCACCATTGGGGCGCGTAACCGTGGGGCCCACCTGTCAGCCCGTATATGAAAGAAAGAAATGGTAGTTTGAGTCTGTACTGTGTTAATAAAATAGGAGTACATTTTAGGGTGATCATACGGTCATTGGCTCACCATACAGCTCCGTAATTTGTTGATAACACGATCAATTGACCAGTCAAACGGTCCACATTCAGCAGCGCACATTACCATAGGGCCCACCCGTCAGCGCGTATATGAAGGACAGAAATGGTAATAAATTAGTGGTCGGTGGGTATTCGAAGTCGTGAGACCTCTGGTTGGCAGTCACCGGCGGTTAGGGGGGGCGTTCATTGGGCGGT
>NC_057814.1:402927956-402939271 GCF_018294505.1 Triticum aestivum | reverse complement strand
GGGAGTGGTTTCGGGGAGGGCGGGCCGGCCACGGGCGGCGGGGGCTGGCGGTTCGGCCGGTGGTGGCTGGCGGCTCAGGGGGGGTGGAGTTTGATGATAAACTGGAGGCCCTTGATTTCGTATCCAACGGCTGGAAAATCTAATGACCAGAGATGAAAAAGTCAGTCAACTGACGTGTAGCCTCACCCCGCACGTACACATGCACGCACGCAAGACACGCACGCATGTAGGCGTGCAACACTGACACGTACACACACACGCATGCTGGCGTGCAACACTGACACGTACACATGCACTCATGAACACACGCACGTACGCACCCATGCATGCAACATCGAAACGTACCCTTGCACGCACGCAACACTCGCACGCCTGCATGCACACAGCACACGACGCAAGACACACGCTCAACCTATACGTGCATGCACCCTTTGTTAAGGACATGGATTGTTACGGGTATTAATCAATCTTATCTATGATAAGCAGAACATTGATGTTTGCAGCGGTCTTTATGAATCTCAACGTATCGAATGGGCTATCAACATAGTAGGCTTATCTACATGAAAAATATGACATCACACTCAATGAACAATCATCGGTTTATGAAATGCCCGCTTCTGACCGCCCTGGCCCACGAAAGGTTCCTCTGCTGTGCGCTGCCTGCGTTGGGTCACTAACATGCAGGCCATGCACCCAAAGAGCCCACACGTCAGTGGAAGAACGGCGCGGTGTCCTAGGTCAGAGTCGAGGGCGCCACTCGCGGCACGCCCGGCTGAACACGCCTCCGTGCCACATTCAAACGCCTCCATGAAACCCGTCCATGTGGAAGCCGAGAAACCCACTCTGGACACACGTCCGTTCATGACCGGGCCGGCGTTAAACGCAATGCCGGCCGAGCTCCTCCCGTCCGCCGTCTATTTAATCTCCTATTTAAACGAGGCCAAACGTCGGCCAAGAATCGCACACCTCCGCCGCTCCCCTATCTCCTCCACCATTTTGTCCACTCTTACAATGGCTTACGAAGAGTAGTTATTCCTCATCCAAGCCGGCCGGGTAGCCCGCCGGATACGAGCTATGCAGCTCGCTGATCCACCTCCCTTCCCTCGCCCGACGGAGCCAGTTGCCGCCCCAAGCCGGCGCACAGTTCAGCAACTCACCGCTCCAGGCCAGCTCGACGAGGAGCGGCGCACGGGCATCATTGCTGCCGTCCACCCCGCCGCCTCGTACCGCGTCTCCCGTTTCTGTGGCCGAGACTCCCATGCCGGCGGCCGCGCCATGCAAGCAGCGACAGAAGCCGGGTGCGCGGAGAGCGACGAGTTGGTGGCCAGCGCCTCTGCGTCCGCCGCCATCATCGAGGAGAAGTAGAACACGGGAGGCCGCCGCCGCTTGTGTCCCATGAAGGCCACTGCGGAGGCGACGCCGGCGTACACAGCAGGTATCTTGCCATATCCTTTTGTTGCGAGGACCTTCGTCGACCCCGCATGGGCTCCACGAAAGAGGGGAATGTTAGGATGAACTCGAGCCGGTGCCGGCCATGGCGAAGTAGTGGCCGGTGATGAACTCGAACCGGTGCCGGCCACCATCATCTTCGGCACCAGCCAATGATATCAGTTGGGCAGCGGTGAAGCGAGCCGTCCTTTGCGCTGAAGCATATACCTCCGGGGCTCCCGGCAGTCCGATGATCGTGCTACCGGACATGAGGAACACAAATCGATCGGCGGGCGACCATTTAGGCCAGGTATTATATACCTGTGCTGTCCAGAACTAGCACCGCGTAGTTCATTTGAATGTAATGAAATCCGTCATGTTTGTATGAAAATCCGGTATTTTATATGATTTCCGTCGTTGTTTATATGAAATATCAGTTTGTCTACGTGTTTGCGTGAATTTCGTCCGGTTGGTTGAGTTGCTGTCATAATGTGTGCGGCTACGGTTGGATGGCGTAATTTGCGGGTCGGCAGTCGGTCTGCGGGCGGCTCGGGCGGCGTTGTGGGACAAAAAAACACAGCTCGTGCGAGCTCGTCTCCAACGTGCGCGCTGGAGGATGCATGACAGCATGAGCACCCGAGCCATTCCTCGTTCATCGGTGGCAAAGGCACCGGTGGACAAAAGGGTCGCCAATATTTTGGCTACCCCGGGCAAGATCCAAACAGCCCCTCCCAACAGATTCAAATCCCTCGTTCGCCGTGGAATTTTGCCATGTGTTGTTTTCATGGACTAGCAAGATGCCCGTGCATTGCACGGAACATCAAGATGCATTTTTTTACAAACTCCCGCAGGCATGCAAGGGATAATTAATGTCCTCCTTTGCTAGTACCACGAGGCAAACACCATTAATATTGCATCGATTAGTGTTAGTGGCCTTGTATATCTGCAAATTGTAATTTTGATAGTGGCCCCTTGTATATAAAAATGGAGGGAGAAAGATGAGAGATAAGGTGAGGAGGAGTGGGGCGTGGTGGTGACTGGTGGTCGGACTGGGCGGAGGCATGGGGATGGACGGCGCATTATGTCTAGGTTTGTATCTCTCTCTCACACACCCACGTAGGTGGGGGACGTGCACAAAGAGAAGAGGTGCACGCACGGCGCACGTACTCCCGTCTCTTTCCCAACCACACCCGCGCGGGTACACGGTGGAGCTCATTTCTGTACGAAAAGGCAGCCCACATGGTAATTTGGCACGTGTACTGGTTGTGCACTTGGTGGAGGGAGGATCGTCTACCACGGGTGAACAAACAAATTGCGACTTGACGCGTTATGTTAAATTAAAAAAAGAGGCAAACCATGTGGGGCCTACCTTAGAGGCAAGGCTCTATACACTGGAGTACTTTTGATGTGTCCCGTCAACTCACAGAACGAGGAGAAGCTTGCTTAGTACGCCGTCTCCCCCACCCACGGGCACGGTGGCTCGCAGGATGAGGTGAAGCTTGCTTACGAGTAGTAGTAGTAGTACTACTACTGTACGCCTTTACGCCCGCTCCCTCGCCCACGCGCGCGGTGGCTCGCAGCACGAGGAGAAAATTTTACTACTCCCTCCGTTTACTCCTCGTCCCTACTACGTACTTTGGTTAGTACTCCCTCCATTTACTTATACAAGGCCACTATAAAAAAATACATTTTGCATCTATACAAGGCCACAAATAGTAATCGAGACAAAAGTTACTACTCCCTCCTTTCTAGTTTATGGCTCAATTTCAAAATCTCTCCAACCAAGGTAGACGGTGAGTGGTCGAATTAATTTCGTAGTTTGCACAAGTAATTAGTACGCTCGTTTTTCTCAAGAAGTTATGTTTACCGAGGCATTAATTAGAACGAATGCATGAATGACCACTAAATTTCCAGGAACTTGTACATGCATTGGTTAGTTTCCTCTTGACACTGCTTGCGTTGGGTGATCTAACGCACCTCGAAATCCAACATGTAATGGTACTACTACTAGTATAGTAGAATTGAGACTTATCAAACGGAAAAACGAATGTTTTTTAGATGAGCCCTATAAACCCTAGTCGGTACGTACTTCGTAAAAATAGATTTTTCCAAAACTAAGTCGCTCCCTTTCATGAATTCTGTAGTATACTCCTCCGTCGACGCTCCCTTTCATGAATTCTGTACTTCCTGTCGCCGACATGTGGGACATATAGCAACCGGGTCGACGTGTCAAGCACCAAATAACAGTGCAGAACAGCAGGGGGGACGCACCCCACTCGTACCGGCCCAGTAGTAGTAATGAGCAATGAGACGTCAAATCACAATGCCGCACCTTCCCAGACGGACGAAGCAACCATTATTTCACACTTCGGTTCGCCATCATCTCAAACCACGTAGTATTGCTTCTGCCTCAAGAGGGACACGCGCATCGCCTTGGTACATCATGACATGTGGGACCGCATGACAGGCCATGCTCCCCCGCCGATCGCTCGGTAAAATCACCTCATTTTTACTATACTTCCTCCGTATTGGTTTACTACATGGCATGCATGTCGTTCTAGGTTGAGAATTTAACTGGCTATATATGTGATGAACAGTACTCTAGCCTTTTAAAAAATGTATACTTTTGTACAGTAGTACTATCGATGGATTGCGCCATGGAGCAAAAATTGAAATTAAAAAAAAGGTGGTACATATAGAGAGCGCTTGTCGCCAAATTATGCATATAGTACTATTAAAAAAGCTAGTGTGTGCTTAATTGGGGTGCTAAATTCTATTAAAGAAATACTAGTAGTATGTACATACTGAAGAGTTAAAGTAACGAGAAGAAACATAACATAGTTCTGCTGGGGGCTCAGCACAACACACCCCTCAAATTAAACTAAGCACACCTGAAATTAAACTATGCAACTAATCCGGTAGACACTGCATTAGAAGTTTAGAACCACCATGAGCAACGACATTGCCACCTTACTCGGAGTCCTCGTCCACGTCCTCGACTTCGTCCTTGTCCCTCTTCCTCTTGGCCGATACTTCTTTGCTTGAACCGCACACTTGGCTATTGCTCTTCATCCAACCCTTGTAGATATTGAAACAAAGGTAGCCATCCATTGCAGCGTAGTGGATGTGGTCTATATCTAGTACATTCCGCTGCCATGCATGACGATGAAACATGTAATGAGGTTTCTCCAGTTTACGGTACGCAGGATGAACCATGGCTCCTGCCAGGGTCAACATTGAAGGATGACGAGAGGGCACCAGCCGATTCTTCTGGAGGTCGAAGGGGTTGCCTACAACGAGGCCTATCTGACCCAGGACTTCTTTGTCGTTCTGAAAGTCTACAGTAACGAATTTCACTGTTTTGTCCTTGAGGAAGTTCTTAAAATCCTGGCACTCAACGTCGGCATGGCATATGTGGTAGACAAAGCAAACGTTATGTACGCAAACCTGGATCACGACGGGCTTCTTCCTCTCTTCGTCCTTTAGATCCTTCTCTCGTCCCAGGACTGTGGTGTACTCAACATCTAGCCCAGCGACCCACTCATCATATGAGTTTTTGAACATGCGTCTGAAGCGAGAAAGGCATCCTTTCACCGTCGCGGATGAACGGGTGTAGATGACGTCGAACTCATCGCCGGTGATGGTTCTAACCTTGTACCCACCGCCGATCGTGGAGATTTGGGACGCCATGGATTTGGGAGGAGGGTTAGGATTAGTGGAACTGCCATAATGTGAATGGACGGGACGACTAGGAGCGAACCGCCGTAGTATTGAAGGACGTGCGGGGACGAGTAGGAGCGAACTGCCAGCGTGCGAACGGCAGGGTAGTGGCTTTCCATTCTCCCATGATACAGGCTTCCGAGAGCCCTTGGATCTGAGATCAAACGGTTGCATGGCGTGATTCTAGACCTATGGGTGAATATCCTATCCTGGAGGGTTATTCTGCAAATTTTCAGCAACTTAGCATGCGACCGTTTGATCTCAGATCCAAGGGCTGCCAGCAGCCCGTATCATGGTCACGCCTACCATGACCGTCGCGTCGCTCGCGCGGTCGCGCCCTTGGAGATTTAACACGGTGCGTTAGGCTATCTGATGTTGGCATGTCATACATAGTCATCACTTAGTCACTCATACTACAACAAGGTTGGCTATAAGTGTAATTTTTTTACTCCTCTCTATCTCTTTCTTCGTACTCCCTCCGTCCCATAATATAAGAACGTTTTTGACACTAGTGTAGTGCCAAAAACGTTCTTATATTATGGGACACAGGGAGTACTAGTATTTATTGCATTTGCCAAGGAGTGACCTCTTCCAATGAAATGGTGTTGCTAAGTTTGCTTCATTTAATTAGCTATAGACTCAAAATTGTCTTTTCACCTAGGTACACGCGCTTAGCACCATTTCTTCCTTGGGTCACCAAACTAGTCTCTCTCTTCTTGATTAACTTGCCACATCAGACTTTATGCCTATGTGGCAAGCTTAAGCACCTGTAGGAGCAAGTAAAAGTAAGTACAATAGTGCGCTTTACATGGCATTTTTGCATATGTGGAGGAAAGAGAGGCAAGGAAAAAGTGGAGAAGTGGGCTCTCATGCAAGAGCCAGCCTCTACTACATGGTGGAGCATTGGGAGAGGCACCTATATGGAGGTGGTCAGGAATCGGGAGACTCACGCCGGTCGTAGCGCCGCAGTTAAAATGATAATGGCAAGTCAAATCACGAGGCCCCACCTGTCCAGTAGTAACTCGCTGTCAAATCACACAACCCTACGTTTGCAGCAGCCTACTCCCTCGTCTTCTCGCGTCTCTGTCGAACCGACTAGGTGGAACTGCCCCGCCTACCGCGCAGGAAAAGCCCCGCCCTCGACTTTTAAATACAACTACATCCGCTTAAGAATCCAATGATATACTTTTTGTGACATAGTAACTCATATTTAGTTAGTCAAATGGATGACCTAGAACTACGTGCAGGTCCTATAAACCGAGACGCCTAAAAATAAAAAAACCGAGACGGAGAGGGTAGTTCAACACATATCTTTTTAGATCAATATAGTCGGGATTCACCAAGGAGCAAAACCAAGTGGTAGGCTGCTCCTATCGTGTTGGCGTAGCAACTCAAGCAGGGTCAGTCCGCACACGAAATGGCGACACACTTAATAGGACCCCTTTGGCCGACATGTGGCTCATCCACCGTCTTGTTCCACGTGCCGGTGCACCAAATTACAGTTCGGGGCAGCGGTTGGAATTGGAGGCACCCCGGTCGTAGCGCCGCAGTAGTAGAAAAATGAGCGATGAGGGGTCAAATCACAAAGCCCCACCTTTCCCGCATTAAGCTATACGGACGAAGCAACCATCATTTCACTCTAGGGCGCAAGAGCATAAAGAAAAGAGAAAACAATGATGCGTGCGGCAGCTACCTAGGGCACCCTAGGGTAGGGGTCTCCACTACAGATCCTTTTTTTGAAAGCGCCTCCACTACAAATCGGCTTCTCCCTCGTCCTCTTGAAGAAAACCGATGATGAGTGCGGCGGTAGGGTTTTTAGGAGTACTACGGCGTGCGGGGCCACGTCGTAGTAAATGGGTTCGAGTCGACGCCTTAAATATGTGTGGGCCGCTTGGTTTTACGGGAACAAGGCAGCATTTTGGGTTCGGGGACCAGTGGAGATATAGTACGTACAAAAAATTGTGGACGTAGGTTCGACCGAAAGGCAATGATGCATGGGCCCTGCATTTTGATATACCCGGGGCCGCGTGAAATTTGCTACTCTACTCAAAACTAGTAAGGTACACATGTATTGAACGCATGAGATTTCGAAACCAAATTACGAATAAATACACACTATAGCATGTAAAGCTTTGAGTCATATATGCATGATGTAGATGTTCGTTTAGTTCTTATAGTTCATCTCATTCAAAATCAATTAGTTTTATAAAAATGTTAGGATTCATGGGGTTGTGCATTGTAAATCATAAAGTAAAAAACAAATAATGGCAATTCATTTAGAAAAAAATAATCAATTATGATACAGAAGATTCTAGAACAAAGGAGAAGTGCTTGTGTTTTGAGGTTTGTGCATTATGCTTAAGTTCAACCATGGAGTCTTCTAAATTGTACATGTGGCAGATCTAGTGGAATGTTGATGATATCCAACGGCCAGTAGTGCTCGGATTTGCCTATCTCTGCACTGTCGGGTTAGCTTCATCCAGCGACCATCTTTCAAAGTTATTGGCACACTATATAGTTCTTGTGCCATAGTTGCATGTTTTGGAAAAAGCTACTAGTGGGTTGTACTATCTATTTAGGAATAGAAGATGTATACATGGAAGTTGTAGGGAAAGAGATGACATGGAGCATCTCAATTCCTATGAGTAGGGATTGGAAAAGAGATGTCATTTGGTTCACATCATAGGAACTTTTCTATTGAATCTAGAGATGACATGTATCTCAATTCCTATGAGGAGGGATTAGAAAAGAGATGTAATTTGGTTCATATCATAGGAACTTTTCTATTGAATATACGCTAATGTTTATTTTCCTTTGAAATTAAGGGAGTATAGGAATCCATTCATATGAACCAAGTGGCTCTAAAGCTATAGAAATGATATCATGTTTATTTCCTTTGAAATGTGGAGTATATGAATCTATTCCTATGAACCAATTGGCTCTAAAGGAAAAAATCCTATAAAAATTATATCATATAGAGTTCCTATGATATTCCTCAACACTAAAGGATGCTTGAAATTGCTGCGGGTGATACGATGGTCTTTCTTTGTAGACTCCTCACCCATCTTTATAGTTACCTCTCGAAGATGAATGAAATGATATATACATGGTATTCTACATGTGCAATTTGGTACACGAAAACTCGGTAAAAGTTTGCGAGGTTCAAATTTTCAATAAAGCTATATGCACTGCATTTCGGAATGGAGGGAGCATACGGCAGTTGCTAACACTCACGTGGAAGATTTGTGTGTAGGAGGAGTGGCTGTTCTGTTAAATGACATGGCAAAACTGACACTGTCGGATGCCGATCTAACGGTTCTTATGGCGTTCGTCAGGAAAAGGCTTGTGGCGAACGTTTGTCGGATAATGATTTACGGACACATGCATTGCATTGATACGTGCCCCCTCTCTCACGCACACGCACCCTCACGAGTCACGACTCTCCTGAGTCCTCTCGCAGACTCGCACGTCGCACCCACCGTCTATCTGCAGGTAGACGTCACACACATATGTGCTCTTCACACCCTACCCTCAGAACTTCTAAAAAACAAAAGACGGCGCGCACATTTTATTTTAGCTCACACGTCACACACTTATACTATTACTCTTGCGGCGAACGTTCTTTGGGCATAGTATATTGTACTCTCACGAAGAGAAGCGGTGCACACACGCACTAGTTCTCTCACACCCACTCGCGGGTACACGTAGGAGCGCATTTTTTTGAAGCTGGTACAACAAAATCACTCCACTATATATAAAAGCAGGAGCCTTAGCGCTTGCTTTACTAGGGTTCCTCTCGTTCACTCTCTCATGCTCTCCAGATCTAAGCAACACATAGGCGGCCACACTCTCTCTCAGCTCACGGCTGGTCACAAATCCGGCCGGACAACCTCGACCGGGGCAGGGGTGTAGGTGCATCATTCACGCTGTCGTCAGCGGCGAGGGAGGAGACTAACGGCTGCCCGCGCGTCCCGATCGGCGGCCGTGCCGTTCTCTCCGAGAGAGCGCCGGCTCGGGAGGGCCTCCGACCCCTTCTTCCTCCCTGCGGTATTGTGGCCAAGATGCGGCCTCCTGACGCCGTCTTTGCCACATGCCGACGACCCTCAGGTATATATTCCTTCGAAACCTGCCTTGCTCTACTGCCCCAGCTCCCTTCGTGTGGATCCTTTTCTACTTCCGTCCGCTGTTCCAAAGCCACCTAGACTTCTACTATTATTAGAAGTAAAGCTAGTTCATACAGTCGACTCAAAGCGTTGGTTCAAACAGGGAAGAAAGTGGGAAAGCTGTAGCATGAATCTAGGACTTGGTTCTAAGAGGAAACGGGGGAAAGTAGTAATATCTGTCATTGTTTAAATAACCATATTTCGTATTTGCGCAAACAGGGATGTCTGTCTCCGTATCGTTTCTGTCCGCGCAATCAAAAGCACACACCTCAGTTTTAGTACAACTGCGCAAAATGAGATGGCTATCCCTCGTTGCCGTCGTCTAACCTCCCGTCTTCAAGGTATCCCTACATTGGTACTAGTAACTAAGGTAGAATGAACAACACAATCTAAAAGAAGCTGATTCGTATGTTTTACTTCCTGATTGCAGTGCAGGGACGAGCGAAAACAACTGCATCATAGTCCAGAATGCACTTTCTACCAGTTCATCCATGGACCGAGGACTAGCTGGCACGGCTGCACGACGGTTTTTTGAACAGGTGCGCGGACAAGAGGCATTGTGGTCTGCTTATTTCTGCAAATAGCGGTGCTTAAATTTAGTGGAATGCACAAGCATTTCAGCTGGTCAGTACACTGCATGGTTCAGTTCAGCATTCTAGCTAAGACCACAATTATAATTGGTTATTATGGAATGAGAGAACCTAACCCTGAATGGTGGCAATAAGAAAAAACCAGAGTGAACTCCAGGAAATTTAAGCCTGCCGGGAGGCCCTTTGCTCAGAGAAGCCTTGCTTGTTTTTTCCTGATTTGTAAACCTTCTCACAACTTTGTCTTTTGCTGTGAACTAGTATATGTTTGTTATGTTCTATGAATCATTGAGATGTATAAAATTGCTTAACTTATGCTTTTCAAGTTTTTTATGAAGACGAGTTTAATGTGAGTGTTCCACATGAGCGCTGGACTAGCATGTGAACGTTTGGAATTTATTACATTGTGGCCTCAATTAACTGCATGAACCACTGTAACAAGATACATAGTTGATTATATGTCAGACAGCAGATTGTTGATTGTTAGCTGGTCGATAGCCTAGTGTTGAAGCGAGCTGAGCCAATGTGCCGTGTTTTGCACAACTGCTTACAAGTGGGGTAGCACCAACAGTGTTTACAAGTACTTATGTATACGTCAGCGCACGATTCTCGAACGAGTGCTCTATTTCATCAAAACACACACTGCTCGTATGATAAACCGTGACAACTTATGTCTTACCATGCCATATTCATGAAAAAACTAGTGAGGACGCATCTGTTTCGGCAACAATTACGATGGTTCTCACATGATTCACAGACACATAAAAGTAGCAGCAGTTCCCATAGACGGATTCAAACAGAGTACTATCCCCAGAGGGGTCGATAACAGGCAAGGTTCGGATAATTAGACACAATGCAAACTACTATTAAACACTAGCTGGGGCAACTATTTCATGCCTCGATCTAATTTGGGCTGGACACAAGACGGACCTTGCCATGAACATCATCGAGGACGTCCCGCAGCAGCTCAATCCTGTGAACCTTCATGAAGACAACCTTGTGGCCTTGCCACTGATAAACTTGTTTGTGGAGGCATGCCACGTCATCTTCCTGCGTAAGCTTGACAAGAACAGTATGCCTCACAAACGAAGGAGTAGATTTGAACTTCTTGTGCTTCAGTACACCCTGGACAACACGCCTGACAACAGTGAGGCTGGAATACAACTCTTCATTGGTATAACCGCAAATGGCTTCCAGGATCCAACAGCCTAAGAAATCTGTTTTCCCAGTGCGTATATTCAGGTCGTCCGCCTCATAGCGAGTGACATGTACAACCACACAATCCTTGTCTGCATCAGGGCTCTAATTGAAACAGAAACAAATTCTGAATTACTTTTCAGTATAAGAAACACAAGTTATTTAAACCACTATGTATAGCATGGCATCGAAGCTAATAAAATTTTGCATTATTAATCAC
>NC_057814.1:402919172-402927412 GCF_018294505.1 Triticum aestivum | reverse complement strand
CTGTAACCTCAAACGGGGCGTTGACCATCTCAGTAGTGGCCGTGAGCGTATCTGGGGTCAGCTCGGTGGTTGCCTCCATCTTCTTGGAGCTCTCTGTCTCGTGGGGATCAGCCTCCCGCGTCTGCTCCAATATCGGTAGATCTTTGCCTGGTTCTCCTTGGTCCATCATGAAACTGACGAATACTAGGAGACCACTGAAAGGAAAACACAATCGCGATGACAATGAAACAAAAAAGAGAGTGAAGATCAGTTACTGCTTTGCAAAAGTTCTTTTTTTTTCTCTGAACGAAAATATACCATCATCACTGATCCGCTTACCTTCCCTTCGTTCAGAGAGAAGAACAGTGACAGATGCGAGTGTTGCCTTTCTTGAAGACGGTGAGGGAGAAGGATAGTCCGAGGGAGAAGGGGATTCAGCGAAGAGTGAAATGATGGTTGCTTCGTCCGTCAAACTTAGACTGCGGGGAGGTGGGGTTTTGTGATACGATGGCTCGTTACTGCCGCGCTACGACCGGGGTGACTCTCTGCCTGCATACTGCCTTCTAATTTGGTGGATGGCATTTGGGCCCGCGCGCTACATGGCCCGCATGTCGGTGAACAAAAGTATAACGGCATTCAGTAGAGGGAGACGTTTCAATGACCTAGGAGGAGCCAGAAGCGGTAGAGTGTCTCCACTGTACTAGTAGTAATTGTTTTTCTGGGTAGCTGTAGAGTGTCTCCACTGTACTAGTAGTAATTGTTTCTCTAGGCCCAAGACAAAACAGCCCATCCACACTAGTAAATAGTAAAATCAATTCAAAAGCCCATCCACACTGGGTGCTCTTCTTCCTCCTCGCTCCCACCCACCTCACGTCAGCTCGCTCCACTCGTACCCCAAATTCCTCACCTCACTCCTACAGAAAACCCTAGCTCCCCTTCTTCCTCACTCCTATAGAAAACCCCCAGCTCCCCTTCTTCTTCACTCGCACTACAACTAGGCTCGTCATTCGTTACTCTGCTCAAATCCGTGAGCGCGACGCGACACCCTCGAGGAAAATGGAGTCGGTTGACCCTAGCGCCAAGAAGATGAGGCTCCCGCCAGCGGCGACGCCTGTTGTAGATCCCGCACCCGGCAGCGCGGGGAGAAGCGGCGACCCCGCCCCCACCAGATCCCAGGAACCCGTAGAATCTCGGGTGGACCGCATCAGCGATCTCCCGGATGCCGTCCTTGGGGAGATCGTCTCGCTTCTCCCCACCAAGGATTGCTGCCGCACCCAAGTCCTCTCAATTCGGTGGCGCCCTCTATGGCGTGCCGTGCCCCTTAATCTCGACTGTCGTCAGCTATCTCTCTTCAATGATTTTGAAATCCCCAGAGCCATCATCTCCTCCCACCAAGGCTCTGTTCAAAGCCTCTGCATCTCGTCATGCTACCTGAGCAAGCATACCATGCCCTGCACGGTGGACGCCTGGCTGAAATCCCCTGAATTCACAGAACTACAGCTGCTTGAGTTCTACTATTCCCCTGGAAATCACATACCACATACCGAACGCCATGAACTTGTGCCCTCAGCACCGATGTCCATCTCGCGGTTTTCGTCCTCTCTCCACACCGCCACCTTTGCGCTGTGCTACCTACCAGACAATTTGGTACTAAACCTTCGACTCCCATTTCTCAAGAAACTTTCACTTGTGCGGGTTCGTATATCGGAGGCCTCATTGCACAGCATCATCCACTCCAGTTGCCCTGCGGTGGAGTGCTTGGTGCTTGTTTTCACAGTTAGAATCGGTTGTCTCCAAATAAACTCGCCTAACCTTGTAAGAATTGGAATTTCTTTTGACGGAAGGCAGCTCATCATCCAAGATGCCCCTTCACTTCAAAGGTTGATCCTTGATTCTAGTTATTCACCGTTGCAAATAACCGTCCTCTCTGCGCCTAAACTGGATACCTTGGGTGTAATACATGATCTCTGTGCTCATTTCAATATGGTGTTTGGCTCCACAGTTCTTCAGGTACTTTATATTATCATCTACACTTGTAACCATAAGCTGCATTTTAAATTTCTGCGCATAATTTATATATCATCTTGGAGTACACATTTTGTACTAATATTATGTTCTATGCTCAATGAAGAGTTTCTCCATGGATGGCCTATCAATGGTGCTGGATTCTGTCAAGATCTTATATATCCAAATGAATAGTTTTGATCTGAACAAGATTATTGGCTTGTTGCAATGCTTTCCATGTCTGGAGAATTTGTATATAAAGGTGATAATTTCACGCACATTGGAAGCCCGCATATAGTGTACTAGAATTAACCGTTCAGCTGTTGCTCTTTCGACACTCTTCTTTTAGACCTTAACTGTTTTCAATCTTCATGTCTATTTAGGCAACATGACGGGGTAAGAAAGTTATAACCAATCGGTGGATTCGTAGGCATCGGGATTTTCTCACTTCTCATGAGATTCGATTGAAGACAATAACGCTAGAACGATATGTAGCCAACCGTGCAAACACAAGATTTGTCACATTCTTCCTACTGAATGCGAGGTTAATATTGTCCATCAGGCTTAAGTTTATCAGCAGCATGGTTTTGATGGATGGGTATGTCGAAGAGCAAAAAAAGGAGTTTCAGGTTGGCAAAAGAGCTTCTGAACGTGCCGGGCTTCTATTTACAACATATTGTGGTCATAATCCAGTAAATTTTACGACCTAGGATGTTCATTCTATGGACCTGACCGATCCATTTGACTGTGACTGCCGAAAACAGTGCTGGAGTTAGATGTTGTTGCCCTTTTCAATCTGGTTTTTTTTGTAAACCTGATGAACAATTAACCCTCGTGCTTTTGTACAGTTTGTAAGTTGGAGTTAGATGTTCCTGCCCTTTTCAACTCAGCTGTGACTGTCATATTTTCTTTGAAACAAGGCAAATGGCTTGCCATTCGTTTAATTTAGAGTGAAATATTGTAACAAATCCCAACCAAGGGAAATAACATCACTCTCTCCGGCTGCTTGAGCTCACTGTGCATTACAGAAGCCAAGTGATTAGCCCCCACCAGCACCCACAAACTTATTTCGAACTAGCACATCAAATGGGCTGTAAATTTTCATAGGAAAGGCTGCATGACCGTGACAGATTTGGATTTTGACATTTGGGACCCGCGAGGAAATAGCCTATCCAAGGTGGTGTCGACTTACTAGCCAGTCAACAAACGATTCTGCCTACCAGCCGTTGGATTGACATCCAACATCTGTCGTGTATCTTCTATCTCTTGTCTTCTTCTTCCTCCAGCCGCCCAAACCAAACCACCCCGTCGGCTCCGCCTGCTCCCGCCTCCCATGGCTGGCTGCTCCTCCGCTGCCCTACCATACGTACCCTCCAACGTTGGCCAGTCCCTCCCTCTATTCCCCCACAGGTCCTGTTATTCTCCAGCGACGTCAACCCCAACACGCACCCGCGCCCGAACCAGTCAACCCTCGTACTCCCCTCCGCCTGCGACTGGACTAGCGCATCTTCAACGGCTCCTGTTCGTTCCGTCCGAGGCCTCGCCGTCGTCCTCCACCTTGCGGCCTTGGTTCGCTCGCCGTGCGCGGTGCGCCGCCCTCTTGCGTTGTCAACGTCATCAACAACCGAGAGGAACAAGGAGATGACTGTACGTGGAGAGGATGACAGTAGGGACCCACCAGCGTCATGGCAGTACGCAAGCAAGTGCCTCTATAGTACAAGCCCAAAAATATGGTTCCTCCTAATGGTTGGACATCTGGGGATCACGCCATTGTCAACGTAGTCCATAAACGAGAGAATTACACTATGAGCGGCTGACACCAGGGACCCAGCAAGTCGCGTAGTTTTTTTAGGAACAAGCAGTTGTTATTTATACTAGTTTTAGCGACGGATCAGGGTAACAACGGGGCTGTGCGGGGGCTGTGGCCCGTCTAGCCAGGGTTTTATTTATGTTTACCACATCATGAGCCCAGTTGTGTTTTTTTCTAGCTGAAAATGGCTAGCCCAGTTCTATTTTTTTAAAGAAATACCCAAACAAGGCCTACTTGCTATATCGGCCCTGCTGGGCTGCAAATCTTTCAAGACGAGGAGAGTTTCATTCGGTTTGCCCAGAAATGGGCTGTACATTTTTAAAACACATCAAACCGGGAATTAGTTTCAATTTTTTTTATTACAAGTCTTAAATTCCATTGATTTTTATGTGTGGACAATTATTTGGATTTTATATTTATATAAATTATTTTTCAAAATAGTTTGAATGTGAATCGACATTTCTGGATTAAAAACAGTTGACCGCACCGAAATATGCAAAATTTCGTATACTTTTTAACCGTGGCCAGAATATGGGGTGTAATGCTAACAAAAAGAAGATGGGCTCAAAAAAATTCTTAAGAATTAGCAAATGGGCTGTACATTATTAGAAACAATGGCAGATGGGCTGTATGCTGTTTTCCACAGATTTGAGGCTGACTTGTGCGCCTACTACAGGTTGACGCGTATGCTTTCATAAAAAAAGGTTGACGCACACGCAATGCCCTGTCAACTTAGTCAACACACGAGAGCAGTGACCATTGGATGTCCATCCAACGGCTGTCGTGCTTCTTCAATCTCTGCTCTTCATGCTCGAGCCGCTCAAACAAACGCCGGCGGGACTGCCTGCTCCCTCCTCCCGCGGCCGGCTATGCTGCCGCGCAGGCCTCACGGCCCCACCATAGTCCCATCGCTGGCCTAGCCATCCCTCTACTCACCCACACATGCTGTTATTCTCCGACGACGGCAGACGAACTAGTAAACCCTCGTACTCCTCCGCGTGGGAAACAACTGCCGAGTATTCCCTGGCTCCGTGTCGTTCCCTTCCTAGGCCTCGCCGTCGTCCACCGCCCTGGTGCTCTCGGCACGGCCTGGTCAATGTGGTCAATGAACGACATCCATCGGAAGTGGACTGTATGTGGAGAGGCTGACAGCTGGGTCCACGGCCGCACGCTAGGAAATGCCTCCTTATTACGCGCAAAATAATGATTCCTCCACCTGACAGCTAGGACCCACAGGAAGGGCCTCTGTATTTCGCGAAAAAAACGTTCCCCCCGCTGACAGGTCGGACCCACCAGCTATATCTTCGCACGCAAGGAAGTGCCTCCTTATTACGCCCAAAAAAATGAATACCCCCTGCTAGCTGGGACCCACCATATTGTTGGGCTGACTTGCGGGCCTGCTAAGTTGACGGGGACGGAGGGCTTTGTCAACTTAGTCAATACTCCAGTGACCGTATGATGTCCATCCAACGGCCATAGTGCTTCTTCAACCTCTGGTCTTCTTGCTCCAGCCGCCCAAAGCAGCGCCGGTCGTGCCGCCTGCTCCTGCCTCCCGTGGCCGGCTATGCTACCGCGGAGGCCTCACCGCCCCCATACTACTCCCACCACTGGACAGGCCATCCCTCCACTCACCCACACCCCCTGTTATTCTGCGGCGACGGTAGCCCCACACCGCAACCGAACCAGTGAACGCTCGTACTCCTCTCCGCGTGGGCATCCACTGCCGCGTCTTGCCCGGCTCCGCGTCGTCCCCTTCCTAGGCCTCGCCGTCGTCCACCACCGTGGTGCTCTCGGCGCGGCGTGGTCAATGTGGTCAACGACCAACTTCCATCGGAAGAGTACTGTAAATGGAGAGGCTGACAGCTGGGTCCACGGCAGCCGCAAGGAAGTGCCTCCTTATTACGCGGAAAATAATTATTCCTCCACCTCACAGCGGGAACCCACCGGACGGGCCACCAGTATTTTGTGAAAAAAATCGTTTCCCCCTGACTGCTGGGACCCACCGGACGGGCCACCGTATTTCGTGAAAAAAACGTTCCCCCCGCTGTCAGCTCGGACCCACCGGAAGTACCTCCTTATTACGCACTAAAAAATGAATACTCCCCCGGCTAGTTGGGACCCACCTTGGTGGGAGGCTGACTTGTGGGCCTACTAAGTTGACGGGACGAAGGGCTTTGTCAACTTAGTCAATATGAACGATTCTAGCTCCAGTGACCGTACGATGTCCATCCAACGGCCGTAGTGCTTCTTCAACCTCTGGTCTTCTTGCTCCAGCCGCCCAAAGCAGCGCCGGTCGTGCCGCATGCTCCTGCCTCCCGTGACCGGCTGTGCTGCCGTAGAGGCCTCACCGCCCCCTACTATTCCCACCGCTGGCCAGACCCTGCGGCGACGGCAGCCTCACACCGCAGCCGAACCAGTGAACCCTCGTACTCCTCTCCGCACGGGCTTCCACTGCCGCGTCTTCCCTGGCTCCGCGTAGTCCCCTTCCTAGGCCTCGCCGTCGTCCACCGCCGTGGTGCTCTCCGCGCGGCGTGGTCAACGTGGTTAAGGAACGACTTCCATCGGAAGAGTACTATACGTGGAGAGGCTGACAGCTGGGTCCACGGCCACAACGCAGTTTTTTTGTGATTTGCCAAGTAAGTCGCTTTGTCAGGCCTGTTGGGCTGCAAATCTTTCAAGACGAGGAGAGCTTTCATTCGGCTGGCCGAGAAAATAGCCCATCAGTAATGAGAAATGGTTGTACATTTTTAAAACACATCAAACCGGCAATTAGTTTCAAATATCTTTTTTTCATTTCAAGAATTTAAATTACATCAATTTTTATGCGTGGAGAATTTGTTGGATTTTATATTGATATACATTTATTTTTAAAATCAGTTTGAATGTGAGTCGAAATTTCGGGATTAAAAACAGTTCGGACCGCACCGAAATATGCAAAATTTCGTATAATTTTTTAACCGTGGCCACAATATGGGCTGTAATGCTAACAAAAAGAATATGGGCTCCAAAAAAACCTTAAGAATTAGCAAATGGGCTGTAAATTATTAGAAATAATGGCAGATGGGCTGTATGCTGTTTTCCACAGATTTGAGGCTTTCCTAAAAAAAAGGTTGACGCACAAGCACTGACTGTTGGATGTCCATCCAACGGCCGTCGTGCTTCTTCAATCTCTGCTCTTCCTGCTCCAGCCGCTCAAACAAGCGCCGGCGGGACTGCCTGCTCCCTCCTCCCCGTGGCCGGCTGTGCTGCCGCGCAGGCCTCACCGCCCGACCATACTCCCATCGTTGGCCTAGCCATCCCTCTACTCACCCACACCTGCTGTTATTCTCCGGCGACGGCAGACAAACCAGTAAACTCTCGTACAGTCGTACTCCCCTCCGCGTGGGAAACAACTGCCGAGTCTTCCCTGCTTCTGTGTCGTCCCCTTCCTAGGCCTCACCGTCGTCCACCGCCGTGGTGCTCTCGGCACGGCGTGGTCACTGTGGTCAACGACCGACTTCCATCGGAAGAGTACTGTGCGTGGAGGCGCTGACAGCTGGGTCCACGGCCGCAGCAAGGAAGTGCCTCCTTATTACGCGCAAAATAATTATTCCTCCACCTGACAGCGGGGACCCACCGGACGGGCCACCGTATTTCGCGAAAAAAACGTTTCCCCCTGACTGCTGGGACCCACCAGCTACACCTTCGCACGCAAGGAAGTGCGTCCGGGCAAAAAAAACGATTCGCCCCCCTGACTGCTGGGACCCACTAGCTACATCTTCGCACGCAAGGAAGTGCTTGACAGTCGGGACCCACCTGGTAGAAGCGTACGTAGCGTTGTCATTCTGGTCGCGAACGTGTACGTACATATATACTGGTGGATGTAGAGGCGCGCACGTGTCGTAGTAGAGGCGCGCACGTAGCATGTACACGTATGTACAGCGGCCACGGTGCAAGAAAGAAAATACGGCCACGTATGTGTACATACGGGCGGGGTCTCGAACGCCTACTCGCGCATACGTATGGCGAGGACTCGTTGACATGGCTGGGTCGGAATGGAGAAACAACGTCGTCGTCGTGTTCATGGGGAGGCAACGGAATGCGTCGTGTTCATGGGGAGGCAACGGAATGCGCCGTGTTCATCGGGAGGCAACGGAACGTGTGGGAGCCAACCGGCTGGGTCGGAACGGAATGCGTGGTCGTCTTCATCGGGAGGGCTTGGATGGAACAGGCGATGGAAATGAGGCCTGGCGTACCGCAGAATGGAGGAAACGGCCTTGTGTTCGACCGGCCACGTTCGAAACGGGATCCTGTTCATCGGGAGGGGTCTGGCGTACCGCAAAACGGATGAAACGGACCTCCTACGGTCGAAACGGGGGTCCAGTTGATTGGGAGGGGTGTGGCGTACCGCAAAACGGACCTCCTACGGTCGAAACGGGGGTCCTGTTGATCGGGAGGGGTGTGGCAT
>NC_057814.1:402867453-402918805 GCF_018294505.1 Triticum aestivum | reverse complement strand
GTTCATCCAGCCCCTCCACACCACGGGGTCCTGTTCAACCACCCCTCCACGGGCACCCCTCCACCGTCTACTGTTCATCCAGCCCTCCACACCGTGGGGTCCTGTTCAACCACCCCTCCACGGGCTACTGTTCATCCAGCCCTCCACACCACGGGGTCCTATTCATCCAGAGGCAACGCCACCGCTCACTGTTCATCCAATCCCCCCGGCAACGCTCACTGTTCATCCAATCGATTGGCTTCAGTTAGCAGCAGTAGCGAAGGAATCGCTCGATCGGGTTCAGTTAACAGCCATCGAGCGATCGCTCGGGTTCAGTAACGCGTAGCCTGCAGTGCAATCGCTCGGGTTCAGTTAGAGCCCAACGACTCACTCGGGTTCAGTTGAGCCAACGCCTCGCACACACGCGCGTACATGTACGAGAGAAACGCGCATCGCTCGGCCCCCGACCTCCCACCGTAACCGGGAACTCCCAGAAATTTTCCTCCCCCTCGCTTCTACCACGGTTTTTTCCATCATGGACGGCCCAAAGAATGTCATGCAGCTGCGTCTCCGGCCCGCCCAGGACGAAAAACCCATTTTCTGTCATGATTTTTTGTCATAGAAGTAGGAGCCCACCACATCTATGATGATACCGGGTTTTGTCACAAAATTATCGTCATAGAAGTGTCATATGTATGATAGAATTTTTTTTCGTTCGGCCCAAAATGTCACGGATCCATCTCAACATACGCATCTCCGCCACACCTAACTGTTGAACATGTCGCCTTTTAGTTGGCCAACACTCAGCGCCATACAACATTGCGGGTCGAACCGCCGTCCTGTAAAACTTGCCTTTTAGCTTTTGTGGCACTCTCTTGTCATAGAGAATGCCAGAAGCTTGGCGCCACTTCATCCATCCGGCTTTGATTCGATGGTTCACATCTTCATCAATACCCCCATCCTCCTGCAGCATTGACCCCAAATATCGAACGGTGTCCTTCTGAGGTACCACCTGGCCATCAAGGCTAACCTCCTCCTCCTTACACCTAGTAGTACTGAAACCGCACATCATGTACTCGATTTTAGTTCTACTAAGCCTAAACCCTTTCAATTCCAAGGTTTGTCTCCATAACTCTAACTTCCTATTTACCCCCGTCCGACTATCGTCAACTAGCACCACATCATCCGCAAACACTACTGTAGGTTGCTGCTAACACGACACTACGATCAGAGACCCTTCGATGAAACTGTGTGCGATGCATTAATCGCAAACGGTGGTGTAAAAAAACCATAAAAAAAGGTGCAAAACGTTTGCGATGGAGGATGCATCAAACACGGTTGACATTTTCGTTGCGTGTGCGATGTTGGGCATACGATTCAGTTCAATTAACTATTTGCGATGTGGTAGAACAAAAGAAACAGGCAGCCAGATGAAGGCGTGTGCGATATACGGCTTACGGTTTACTCGGATGAACTGTTTGTGATTAGGCAACACAAAAGAAACGGTCAGCCAGATCAAGGTGTGTGCGATATATGGCATGCGGTTCACTCGGATGAACTGTTTGCGTTGATACAAGAGAACAGAAACGGTTCAATATAACAAGATGTGTGTGATACGCAGTAAACAGGTATGTGATCAGAAATGTGTGCGAAGACTGATAATAACACAGACGATTGCTTCTAATAAGACATATGTGATATGCTCTGTCTACACAACATCTATTGGCCATTGGGCGATAGGCGGTCATCCGGGTACGCCATAAGGATGCGAAGAGGGCATCCTATATCAGCAAGGACCAGCTGTTCCACCAGTAGCTCATCTAAGAGAACTCTCAAGTTAACTATGCTCAGGCTGGAGTAGGCATGAGATGGGTGATTGGATGGGAAGTTGTCTTGATGTTAATCCCACTGATGGGATGTATCTTAAATGTCCATTAAGGAATGTATGACACATCCCATCAGTGGAATTAACCTCAAGGTCCTTGTTTTGATTTTTGTTTTTGTTTTTTAACACATGTTAAAGAAGGTCTACCGCATTACTTTTTGACAATGTGTGATTGAGGGCATACGCTTCCGAAGGATTAACTGTTTGCGATTGGGCAACAAAACAGAAATGCCACGTACGCGGTCGAGAAAGCGTGCCCATGTTACGCCGTCCGGGAATAGTGCCGCATTTAGAAATTATAGAACCGTCAATAAATTTTGAGCCTGCGTCCCGTCACATTCCAAATTGCAAACCTGTTCACACCGATCAAAACCTAAACGGTTTCCCACTTAGGAGTGTATTAGTACTCGGTTATAAATACTACTACTCCAAGATGATTGCACATTCCTCCTCAACTCCTCATCCACAAAAACAAACAAGTCATTCATCATCATTCCCTCTCTTGTGCCATGGCCATCGTGAGTTCTGGGTCGAGAGGTTGCCACCCGGGAGAGGCGAGCATGGAAGCGGAAGCACGAGAGATGTCCCGCCTTGCCGCAAAAGCAGCCGACATGTCCCGCTACACAGCCGTAGCAGCAGAGAGGTCCCGCCGCACCATCGGAGCAGCACGGAGGTCCCGCCGCGCCGTCGATGCAGCAGATTGGTCCGGCCGTGCCGCGGAAGCAGAAGAGATGTCCCGCCACGCCGCGAATGCAGCAGAGATGTCCTCCCGCGTCATAGCAGCCTGGGAAAATGTCTCACGGGCAGGCGAGGACTGTTACAGGCGCATGCATGCCATCATCCTTAGCCAGATGGATCAGATATCCGGCTAGGCGAGGTTGCAGGACGACATGAAAGCCTCGTTTGAACAGGCTACCGGCGTCATCCGACAACTAAATGAGAGCAATGCGAAGCTCCGGGCCAAGCGCGACCAGCTGAGGGCGAAGATCGTCGGAAGTGCGGAGCAGCAGGAGGAGACCACTGCCTTGTTGAAGAGGACCGACGTCATTGTCAAGAAACTTATGGACGAGAATGCTATGCTGCGCATCGAGCGTAGAAGGCTGGTGGAGGAATCCGTGGATGCTCTCAAGCAGCATCTAGAGGACAAGAAAGAGCTCATCGCCGCTTGCCGCGGAGACTAGTTCCCGCGGCCTGCAGTAATGCATCAAGAAAGTAGAGATCAGCGAGCCAGATCGATGTCTTCCTTCTTCTTTTGCCCTTGTGTATTTCGGGTGTTGCCGCATGTGTCTTTTTAAATTATGTTCCTAAATATGTAAGACAATTATTATCCACTGTCATCGTCCTTATACTCATCATGCTTGCTATAAGTCGCAGTCGATGCTATATAGGTCCGTCGAATCTTACATCAAGACCCGTGCAAAACTTTCTTTTCAGATTTTCATTTTTGTCTCTTAACTCAGTCCAGTGAGACATATAGCTACGCCGTAGAACAGGGGCTCGGGCGCCATTAATGGAGACGTTGGGAGGGAGGTGCGCGGCGGGTAGCGGTCAAAGGGCTCTCCTCCCGATGAGCACGCGCAGGGGTCTGATCGCATGCCTCCCGTACTCAAATAGCTACCCCGCACGACACCTCCTAGCCAATTAAAAAAGGGGATGCGTGGCGGCACGTAAATGATAAGTAGAACACCCACGGTATCAATAATACTTGTGTTTCCGATTTGTAACGTGACAACACTTGTTCCAAAATGACTTTGTTGATTGTTAATGTGTGCGCCTTCGCAAATCGGACAGAAAAATTACCACAGCATGTTGGTGCCATGTCATGACACCATGCCAAGTTTCATGATTTTCAGCCGTGTTTTGGATTTACAGGAATTAAAAAACCAAGTTTCTCAATCTTTTCGGCCGAGCCACGACGCCCAGATGTTTGAATTTCATTCCCATCTCTTGCATGGGACCTAGAAATTCACCCAAGGACACACATGTGATTTTTCAACCAACTTTGGTGCACTGTAACATGTGCTTGTAGTTCAAATTTGAATTATGCACATTAAATGCCCAAAAACTCAATTAACGTATAAAAAAGGCCAAACGAACCCTGAAAAATTCCTAAATTAAACACAACACTCCTGTTGTTCTATGTTGACACTAGAAATTTTTTGAAAGCAATAAGAGGCAACGGATATCGTTTCGTCCCAAAAGGTGGCACGTTCCCTACCGAAACCATCACGCTTGTTGTGAGCAGCTCTGGTTTGTGAGAAGCTTATACCCAAACCTGCCCCAAATGGGTCAAAAAATTTACCACGACATGTTGATGCCGCTCCATGATAGCATGCCAAGTTTCATGAATTTCAGATGAGCTTTGGATTTACTAGAATTTAAAAACCAGGTATCTCAACGTTTTGTCGGCAATCAATAGTGCCCTGATGTTTGAATTTCAGTCCCATCTCTTGCATGGGACCTAGAAATTCACCCAAGGACACACATGTGATTTTTCAACCAATTTTGGTGCACTGGAGCATGTGCTTGTAGTTCAAATTTGAATTATGCACATTAAATGCCCAGAAAATCAATTAATGTATAAAAAAGGCCAAACGAACCCTGAAAAATTCCTAAATTAAACACAACACTCATGTTGTTCTATGTTGACACTAGAATTTTTTGAAAGCAATAAGAGGCAACGTATATCATTCCGTCCCCAAAGGTGGCACGTTCCCTACCGAAACCATCACGCTTGTTGTGAGAAGCTCTGGTTTGTGAGAAGCTTATACCCAAACCTGCCCCAAATGGGACAAATTCTTTACCACAGCATGTTGATGCCGCTCCATGATAGCAAGCCAAGTTTCATGAATTTCAGACGAGTTTTGGATTTACTAGAATTTAAAAACTAGGCACCTCAACGTTTTGCCGGCAATCAACAGTGCCCTGGTGTTTGAATTTCATTCCCATATCTTGCATGGGACCTAGAAATTCACCCAAGGACAAACATGTGATTTTTCAACCAACTTTGGTGCACTGGAGCATGTGCTTGTAGTTCAAATTTGAATTATGCACATTAAATGCCGAGAAACCCAATTAATGTATAAAAAAGGCCAAACAAACCCCGAAAAATTCCAAAATTAAACACAACACTCCTGTTGTTCTATGTTGACACTAGAATTTTTTTGAAAGCAATAAGAGGCAACGAATATTGTTCCGTCCCAAAAGGTGGCACATCCCCTACCGAAACCATCATGCTTGTTGTGAGAAGCTCTGGTTTGTGAGAAGCTTATACCAAAACCTGCCCCAAATGGGACAAAATTTTTACCACGGCATGTTGATGTCGCTCCATGATAGCATGCCAAGTTTCATGAATTTCAGACGACTTTTGGATTTACTATAATTTAAAAACCAGGCATCTCAACGTTTTGCCGGCAATCAACAGTGCCTTGGTGTTTGAATTTCATTCCCATTTCTTGCTTGGGACCTAGAAATTCACCCAAGGACACACATGTGATTTTCAACCAACTTTGGTACACTGGAGCATGTGCTTGTAGTTTAAATTTGAATTATGCACATTAAATGCCCCAAAACCCAATTAATGTATAAAAAGGCCAAACGAACCCCAAAAATTCCAAAATTTAAAACAACACTCATGTTGTTCTATGTTGACACTAGAAATTTTTTGAAAGCAATAAGAGGCAACAAATATCGTTCCGTCCCCAAAGGTGGCACGTTCCCTACCGGAACCATCACGCTTGTTGTGAGAAGCTCTTGTTTGTGAGAAGCTTATACCCAAACCTACCCCAAATGGGACAAAAATTTTACCAAGGCATGTTGATGCCACTCCATGATAGCATGCCAAGTTTCATGAATTTCAGAAGAGTTTTGGATTTACTAGAATTTAAAACTAGGTATCTCAATGTTTTGCCAACAATCAACAGTGCCCTGGTGTTTCAAATTCATTCCCTTTTCTTGCATGGGACCTAACCATGCACCCAAGGACACAGATTTGATTTTTCAACCAATTTGTATGCACTGGAGCATGTGCATGTATTTCAAATTTGAATTATGCACATAAAATGCTTAGAAAACCCAGTTAATGTCTAAAAATGTCCAAATGAACCCCGAAAAATTCGAAAAATTAACACAACACTCCTGTTGTTCAATGTTGGCACTAGAAAATTGCCTTTTTACCCGACGCTGGCGAGGTGGCCACCGAGGTGTCCCCGTCGTCCTCCGCGGGCTCGATCTGCCGTCGCCAGTCCCCCGATCCGCCCGCCGCCGTGCCCCTACGCCGGTTCGAGGACTTCCCCATCCTCCCTCGGACCCGGCAGCCGACGAGGTCCTACCTCGGGGTCCGGCAGCGGCGGTGGGGGACGTGGGTCGCCGAGATTACAGATCAGGAGACCCACACCCACAGGTGGCTCGGTAGCTTCCACACGGCCGAGCTTGCAGCCATGGAGTACGACCGCTGGCAGGTCCGCTACCATGGCGTGGCGGCTAGGCTCAATTTCCCCTTCGGTAGACGTCCAGTCCACCTCGTTCCGCCGGAGCCAGGGTGGTGAGCTCGGCTAAGGCGCGGGAGGACCGCGAGGCATGGGAGCGCCTCGAGGCCGAGGCCGCCGACGAGGCCTACATGCAAGAGCTCCGCCGGCAGCACCCGGAGCTCATGGAGGCGGAGCGGGTGATCTTTGCTGGCGCGGAGGGCGGCGAGATTATCACGCTCTCCTCCGATGACGAGGTCGAAGGCGGCGAGGACAGCGGCGCGGAGGGCGGCGAGGTTATCGCGCTCTCCTCCGATGACGAGGTCGAAGGCGGCGGCGCAGAGGGCGTCGAAGTGGGCCCCGAGGACGAGGAGATCGACGTCGACGAGTGGAGGAGTGCCTTCCCCAACGACGGCACCGGCCCGGGCCCGGCTCGCAGCACACGGTACATGACGAGGAAGGATTGGCTCGACCTCTACTTCGACCGAAAGTAGTTTAGCTTAGTTTAAATTTAAGTTTTATGTTCGATTATGCAAAACTATCTATGCTTATGTTTGAATGCATGCTACTTTCGGTTGAACCTGCTTTGAACTTGATCAAATTGAAGTTTACAACCTTAAGTTTAGGGGATCGACTAGAAAAGGCCAAAAATTGCTAGAGTATATATATATATATATATCCACTAAGGGTTTTAGTCCTTTAACTTTTTAAGGATCGGCTAGAGATGGCCTTATGACTTGTTTATTTCAGTTCTTCACAATGTGATGCTTTATATGTGCAACTATTTGCCATGCAGTTCAATTTCATCAATAACAGTTTCAACAATACCACTATGAATTACGATATTTGGTTGCTGTTAAGGATATTACAGTTAACATGCCTTTTTCATTTTTTTTACAATAACTAGTGTACTGTAGACCTGCACAATACCAGTTTGAATGACTGTTTGCTTGTTTTTAAATGTTATGCCTGATGCAGTTAACACACCTTTCCACTTCTTGTTTTTCTTAACTAGCGTGCTTAAGCCCGCACACTGAAGCTATCATTTGTAGATTATGTTGTCTACCATGGATATATTTGGTTGATGTTTAGCCTGTTGTGCTTAACATGCCTTTATATGTACTCATGCAGGACAATATTGAGAATAGTGTTGTTTTTCATCGAGGTTAGTTTCATCGCATTGCTTATATGTACTCACTGTTCAGGATATCGGTAGCTGGTACCATATAGCCTGGGGCTGATATCGTCGAATCGGACATTTCACTGAATATATCTGTAACCCATTTATCAGTAGGTTAACTAGGGCCATATTTAATATATCTGAGGCTACATAGCAACATGCATTGTACTGAATGACTAAATATGCAATCCCAGGCTACATAGAACAAGGAAGAGTCTTACCTTAATGTTCTGATGATGTCTAGATATACATGTAATAAAATCTTATATAATGGGATGGAGGGAGTGTTGTACTACATCATTTTTCAATTGTTGTTTAGATTCTAATATTAACTTTGTGCTTTTAGCTACATATATCATTGCCAAAGATCCACACTTCGACCGTTTCTGCGTATGGGGCAATGAGATATTCATGAACCAGCATCAAGTGAGAGGAAACTGATAAAGATTGTTAGTAAAATGGGTCAAAAGATGTCAATCAAACTATTTGTTTACACTTTATGCAAGACAACAGTGAACTGCGGGATGGTAAGTAAGAACCCTGTAGCCTTCTTTTTACTGCCGATAATGAGTTCTGTTAGATGACAATGTCTGAATCTTTTTTCTTTTACAGTGGATCCTGAAGCAGTTTACTAAAGATTACCTCTCAAACTACATGATTGGCGGCCTGCCATCACAAGGGGTTGGATTAGAGTCCTGCATGCCTTCTACTTCCAGGAGAGCACAATAGGGCCATTCTGCTTCACCTTGTTCAGCAACCGGAATGTCTGTCGCCTCTTTCTTTACCATCTGTAATAGTACAAGTATAGAACCCTGGTTCATCATTCTTTATTTGCTGCTCATGTAATTCTTAAACATATGTACCTGTGAATCGAATAATGCATATGTTGTTTGAACCTGATGGATATGAATAAAGCTGTAGCCTACTTTCAAGTTTAAATTAGGTACAATTTTAAATAGCAGCAATTAAATTAGGGCGAAATTACGGTGTGCAGGTCATTACGGCACACACGGTTGGTAAAACACAAACATTTGCGATATACACCATAATCTGAGACGGTTCACAGAGAGGAAAACGTGTGCAAGCATGCACACAGTTGCCATTTGCAAAGCATGTGTGATGTCAGGCACTATCACATACAGTGCGGGAAAACTAAATGTGTGTGATTGTCTACCTATCGTACACGGTTTATAATCATGAACTGTTTGTGATGTGCCAGGCATCGTAAAACTCCCATGCCTGGAATCTGCCTGGAAAGCTCCCGTGCCTGGAATCTGCCTGGTTTTAGGTAAAACAACAAAACTCTGACTGCGATGGCAATGCGAGCACAAACGAGTAGCAAGGATGAAGCGTTTGGGATATTCGAGATATCTGAAACGGTTATATAGGGACAACTGTATGCATCAAGGCTCCCTATCCCCGATGGTTTCTGAGTCATGTGGGAAGGACCCCCTATCGCCGTCACTCACTAGGTGACGGTTCCAAATGCCGTCGCGGAAAGGGGTTAAAAACCGTTTGTATAGCACCGACGCGTACCAGTGAAAGAGCATACACCATGGGATATCTCCTTGTATATCCCTTGTGACCTCATCCATCACCAATGCAAAAAGATAAGGTCTCAAAGCTGACCCCTGATGCGGTCTATCTTAATCGGGAAGTCATCAGTGTCGACATCACTTGTTCAAACACTTGTCACAACATTATCATACATGTCCTTGATGAGGGTGATGTACTTTGCTGGGACTTTGTGTTTATCCAAGGCCCACCACATGACATTACATGGTATCTTATCATAGGCCTTCTCCAAGTCAATGAACACCATATGCAAGTCCTTCTTTTGCTCCCTATATCTCTCCATAAGTTGTCGTACCAAGAAAATGGCTTCCATGGTCCACCTCCCGGGCATGAAACCAAACTGATTTTTGGTCACGCTTGTCATTCTTCTTAAGCGGTGCTCAATGACCCCCTCCCATAGCTTCATTGTATGGCTCATCAGCTTAATTCCACGGTAATTAGTACAACTCTGAACATCCCCCTTGTTCTTGAAGATTGGTACTAATATACTCCGTCTCCATTCTTCTGGCATCTTGTTTGCCCGAAAAATGAGGTTGAAAAGCTTGGTTAGCCATACTATCGCTATGTCCCCAAGACCTTTCCACACCTCAATGGGGATACAATCAGGGCCCATCGCCTTGCCTCCTTTCATCCTTTTTAAAGCCTCCTTGACCTCAGACTCCTGGATTCGCCGCACAAAACACATGCTGGTCTCATCAAAGGAGTCATCCGGTTCAATGGTAGAACTCTCATTCTCCCCACTGAACAGCTTATCGA
This sequence comes from Triticum aestivum, assembly GCF_018294505.1. NCBI lineage: Eukaryota > Viridiplantae > Streptophyta > Magnoliopsida > Poales > Poaceae > Triticum > Triticum aestivum. The sequence goes on along the minus strand of NC_057814.1, from coordinate 402,908,964 downwards.
AGTACTCCCGCCATCTATGCTTAATCTCCTCGTCCTTCACCAAGAGTTGGCCTACTCTGTCCTTGATGCATTTGACTTGGCCAATATCCCTCATCTTCCTCTCTCGGATATTGGCCATCTTATAGATGTCCCTTTCGCCTTCCTTCGTGCCTAACCGTTGGTAGAGGTCCTCGTATGCCCGACCCCTTGCTTCACTAACAGCTCGCTTTGCGGCCTTCTTCGCCATCTTGTACTTCTCTATGCTGTCTGCACTCCTATCCAGGTATAGGCATCTGAAGCAATCTTTCTTCTCTTTAATCGCCTTCTGGACATCATCATTCCACCACCCGGTATCCTTATCTTCGCTTCTCCTTCTCCTGGACACTCCAAACTCCTCCGAGGCCACCTTACAATGCAAGTCGCCATCTTCATCCACACATTGTCCGCATCCCCCCTTCCTCCCAAGGGCCCTCCTTAATGACCCTCTCCTTGAACACCTGAGCTACCTCCCCCTTGAGCTTCCACCACTTTGTTCTAGCGACTTTGGCATGCTTATCCCGCTGGACACGAATCCGAAAGCGGAAGTCAGAGCAACCACCAGCTTATGCTGGGGTACAACACTCTCTCCAGGTATCACCTTACAGTCTAGCTAGGCAAGCATGCCTATCTTCTCTTCTTGAGAGGATGAAATCAATCTGGCTAGAGTGTTGGCCACTACTAAAAGTCACCAGATGTGATTCTCTCTTTCGAGGGTGTTAGCTACAACCAAGTAGACTAGAGCAAAGCTTAAGACATCATCTCCTTCTTGATTCGTGATGCCATAGCCAAAGCCCCCATGCGCCCCTTCAAAACCTGTGTTAGATGTACCCACATGGCCATTGAGGTCTCCTCCTATGAAGAGCTTCTCACCAATCGGTACACTCCAAACCATGTCTTCCAGGCCTTCCCAGAACTACCTCTTGGTGTTCTCATTGTGGCCTACTTGCGGGGCATACGCGTTGATAACATTGAGAACCAAGTCCTCAACTACCAGCTTGACCAGGATAATCTGGTCCCCACGTCTCTTGATGTCTACCACTCCATACTTGAGGCTCTTGTTGATCAAGATGCCTACGCTATTTCTGTTTGCAGCCGTCCCTATGTACCACAGCTTGAAGCCGATATCCTCCACCTCCTTCGCCTTCTGTCCTCTCCATTTGGTTTCTTGGACGCAAAGGATATCAACACCTCTTGTTAGGTCATGTCTCTCTCTAAGTAGTTTTGGTGATTGATGACAATGCTTTTGCGGACTAATCGTGTGCGTTGAGTATTTTAGAGATTCATTCTTTGGCACGAGACAATTATTTCCCATAGGAGCTTTAGGTGAAGACGGTGTAGTCTCTTTCATTTCGGTTTTGGTGGACTTGAGTCGTAGGAGACACCGTACTATCAAGAGGGGGTCCGCATTGGAAAGGCTAGGGTGGAATCAGCACGTACACTTCATCTTTGCACCCCCAGCTCCTTTCTCCTCCTTGGAGTTTGTCGTTTCATCGAAAGTGGAGGTTGTGAGGTGCTCGCGGTAGTACCGTGGCTAGAGCGGTAGTACCGCCCATGGACCTCAAGTGGCAGTACCGCTGTTCTACAGCGGTAGTACCGCTTGGGTGCATCGGCGACAGTATCGTCCTAGGTTGGCACTGCTACCACCTCGATTCAAGGGTGCTCTCCTCGTGTCGGGTTGAGCGGCACTAGTAGTGGCAGTAGCAGCGGTAGTACCGCCCTTGGGTGGTAGTACCATGGCTACCACCGCTACTAGTGCTGCCCAAACAACCCCTCTCTCTCGTTCCTCCTCTGATGGCTCTCTTCTCAGTCACCACGGTAGTACCACTGGGGGTCGCGGTAGTACCGCTGCTACCAGCAGTAGTACCGCCCCACTGAGCAGTAGTACCGCTTTGTGCGGGTTGAAGAGGGGGGTAATGGTTGGATTGATTCCCCCACTATAAAAGGAGGTCTTCTTCTCCAAGTTGACCTACCTCTTTTCCCCCAAGCTCCATTGTTGCTCCAAAGCTCATTTTCGCCCGATCTCTCTCCCCAGCCAATCAAACTTGTTGATTCTTTAGGGATTGGTTGATAAGGCCCGGATCTACACTTCCACCAAGAGAAATTTGATTCCCCCCATTAATCCCTTGCGGATCTTGTTACTCTTGGGTGTTTGAGCACCCTAGACGGTTGAGGTCACCGCGGAGCCACATTCCATTGTGGTGAAGCTCCATGGTATCATTGGGAGCCTCCAATTGAGTTGTGGAGATTGCCCCGACCTTGTTTGTAAAGGTTTGGTCGCCGCCTCCAAGGGCACCAATAGTGGAATCACGGCATCTCGCATTGTGTGAGGGCGTTAGGAGAATACGGTGGCCCTAGTGGCTTCTTGGGGAGCATTGTGCCTCCACACCGCTCCAACGAAGACGTACTTCCTCTCAAAGGGAAGGAACTTTGGTAACACACCCTCGTCTCCACCGGCTCCACTTTTGGTTATCTCTTACCATTACTTGTGCAAGCTTATATTTAGTTGTATCCCTTGCTTTCTTGTGTGCTTGTTGTTGTTGCATCATATAGGTTGCTCACTTAGTTGCATATCTAGACAACCTACTTTGATGCAAAGTTTAATTTGGCAAAGAAAAGCTAAAAATTGTTAGTTGCCTATTCACCCCCTCTAGTCAACTATATCGATCCTTTCAATTGGTATCAGAGCCTCGTCTCTTTATTAAGGACTTTGCCGTCCGAAGAGTATGGTTGACACCGTAGACGGTGGGGAGGAGCACTCCGGTGTGAATTCGTTCTCGTCTATGGCCGATGGGGAATCCTCAGTCTCTCATGAGGAGTTCAATGCGGCTTTGGACACATTGAAAACCTCCATGACGACCGAGGTTGAAGGCATGTTCAACAAGTTTTTAGAAGGTCTTAAATTATCCACTGCAGCAATGAAAGTGAGTGACCCCGCTAACAAGGTGACGGATGCTATCTCCAATAAGGGGGAAGCTAGTGAACAAGTTCTTTTGCCTAGTGTTAGAAGTGGAAATGGCATCTTTGCCCATGTTGAACCTCCTATCACTTATGGAGGACCGGTTCCCGCCACGCATATGAATCATGTTGGTCCTCCTCCTAAGCTTGTGAAAAATGAGGATTTTGCCTCTTGGGTCTATCGCTTTAAACGTCATTTGAATCATAGTTCTACTAATCTTTAGAGGATTATTGAGCAAGGTTTCTACCCACACGACCCAAGTAACTTCACTCCTAGAGAAGCCACGGATCATCAATTCAACGAGTCCGCTCTCTTCATTCTCCAAGAAGCAATCCCACCCGAAGATATTGCGCATCTCCGACCTTTCACCGTGGCCAAGGAAGCATGGCAACATGTTGTTTCCATTTACAAGGGAAGCGCAAGCATCCAACGCTCAAACTTTGAAGTTGTGCAATGAAGCCGATGAGTTTGCAATGAATGAAGATGAAGAACCTCGAGAGCTTTACCGGAGATTAACCACTCTCGCGGTCTCACTCCGAGAACATGGGAGCATGGATACATATGACAATTGGATCAAGCGCAAGTTTCTCAAGGCTATGATGCCATACCATAAGGCCATGTCCTCCGTCATCCGTCAAAGGCCGAACTTCACGCCTTGTCCTCAAGTGAAGTGTTGGATGAGTTTGTTGCAATGAGGATCTTGGACAAGACCGCCGACAATGTGGTGTTGCGTTCTCAATGAGCAAAGAAGCCCAACCTTCCTTTGAAGGCCAAGGCTAGTGTGGAAGAAGAGGGTGAAGAGGAAGAAGAAGAGTGTTGCCCCGAAGATACCAAGTATGCATATCATGATCACATGGCTCTCGCTTCACGGCAATTTTGGAGCAAGAAGAACTCAAGGCCCAACTTCAACAAGAACAACTCAAGTGGCGCCAAGGGCAAGCAACGTGTGAGGACATGCTATAATTGTGGCAATGTGAGACACTTGTGGAGTGCCCATACGAGAAGAGGGAAGAAAATGGTGGCAAGCTTATCCGAAAAGACAAGGCCAAGTCCTTCCTCAACAAGAACAACTTCACCAAGAAAACTCCTCCCAAGGGGTTCGTGGCACAAGAAGAGTACAATGAGGAGGATGATGATGATGAAGACGGTGAGACGGTTGCCATGGCCTCTGTTGCCATTGCAACAACTCCACGGGTGGCCCTCTTCAATTCACCCAACGAGAACATCACCGCCAAGTGCTTCATGGCTAAAGCCACCAACAAGGTAACACCTAACATCAAAACTACCATCATTACTAATCCTTCCTTGATGGATTACATTGATGAAAGTGAGGGGACGAAGGAGGAGGAAAATGAATTTGAATCTTTTATGAGTAAGCTCAAGGGTAATTCCAAGAAGCACTTTGTGGCTCTCTTGGAACAACTTGGTGAAGCCAATGACATGATCGAGGCTCATGAAGAAACCATCTCTAAGATGGAAGGGCATAGTCGTGACTATGCCGATGAGATATCGGATCTCTCTAACGCACTTGAGGAAGAGTGTGGTCACGTTTGGCTCTTGAGGAGTCACACAACGATGATCATGCTAAATTAAAGAAAGATCTTGATCATGCCCTTGTTGTATCTCGTGTGCTCAATTCCGAGAAGGCTAAACTTGGGGTTGATCATGCTAGACCCAAGGAGGAGTTTGATATACTTGAAAAAGCTCACAAGGCCTTGAAGGGTGCTCATGCTAACCTCAAAGAGTCTCATGATCAACTCCGAGTGAAGCTAACCAAGGAGAAAGCCACATTTCCTCATATGGTTTTAATTGATAATGCAAATGCCACTAATCCGTGTTGTGAGCATGTGCATCTTGTGGAGGAGAATTCCAAGTTGAAGGAGCAACTTGGGAAAGGCCTTGTGTCTTGCATACAAGGTGAGAAGAACCTCAATGACCTTTTGAGCAATCAAAAGGAAGTTGTGGGTAAGGAGGGAATTGGGTTTGCACCCAAGTCCAAGAACAAGAAGAAGAATGACAAGGCCAAACGACTTCCTCCTCTTATGCAAACTTTTGTGAAGGAGGGAGAGGATGCTTCTAAGGATAAGAAGAACAATGTGAAGGGTGGTGGTGTCAAGAAGGGCAATGCCACCCCTTCCAACAAAGCCGACGACTTTAACCCTTCTAATGTGTTATGCCATGCTAGTGATGGGCATGTGTATGCCAAATTTGTTGGTTCTCCTTATGAGTAAATTGAATGGTCTATTTGAGTTCCTAAGACCCTTGTTACTAACATCAAAGGACCCATTACAAAATGGGTACCTAAAACCAAGCATTGATCTCTTGTAGGTGTTTGCTTCCGGTGGGGGATCATGGTTGCTCGATAGTGGAGCCACAAATCATATGACCGGAAGCAAGGACTTGGTGGTGGACGTGCACAAGATTTCATCCATGCCCACCAATTTTGAGTGGGGTGATGCCTCATCTTCTAAGGTATTGGGTCTTGGCAAGGTTGTCATTTCTCATGATCTCACGATCGAGAAAGTCATGCTTGTTGAGTTCCTTGCATACAACCTTCTTTCTGTTCGTCAACTTGCACTCATGGGATTTGCCACTTTCTTTGATATTGATGCCGTGGCCCTCTTGTGGACCAAGACTCTTAAAGTAGCCTTTGTTGGGCATGTCGAGAACGGTCTATATGTGATTAACTTTTCGGAGCGACCCACCACTACACAAAAAGACACATCCGTGACATTTTGGGCCGAACGAATTTTTTTTCTGTCATACATATGACACTTCTATGACGATAATTGTGACAAAACCCGGTATCATCATAGATGTGCTGGGCTCCTACTTCTATGACAAAAAAACATGACAAAAATGGGCTTTTCATCCTGGGCGGGCCGGAGACGCAGCTGCATGACATTCTTTGGGCCGTCCATGACGGAAAGACCGTGGTAGAAGCGAGGGCGAGGAAAATTTCAGGGAGTTCCCGGTTACGGTGGGAGGTCGAGGGCCAAGCGATGCGTGTTTCTCTCGTACACGTACGTGCGTGTGTGCGAGGCGTTGGCTCTAACTGAACCAGAGCGAGGCATTGGGCTCTAACTGAACCCGACTGATTGCACTGCAGGCTACACGTTACTGAACCCGAGCGATCGGTCGATGGCTGTTAACTGAACCCGATCGAGCGACTCCTTCGCTACTGCTGCTAACTGAAGCCGATCGATGCTGCCTCTGGATGAACAGTGAGCGTTGCTGGGGGGTTTGGATGAACAGTTCCCGGTGGGGGTAGATGAACAGGACCGCGTGGTGTTGCCTCTGGATGAACAGGACTCCGATCGATCGAGCCGGTTGGGGCTGGATGAACAGGACCCCGTGGAGGGAAGGATGAACAGGACCACCATGTGGAGGGCCGGATGAACAGTAGACGGTGGAGGGCTGGATGAACAGTAGCCCCGTGGAGGGGTGGTTGAACAGGAGCCCGTGGAGAGGGCTAGTTGAACAGTAGCCGGTGGAGTAGCGCGTGGTGGAGGCTGGATGAGCAGGAGCCCGTGGATGAACAGTCGCAGGTGGAGGCTGGACGAGGTCGACGGTGGATGAACAGTAGCCCGTGGAGGCGGGAGGGGGTCGACGGTGGAGATGAACAGTGTCCCGTGGAGTCCCGTTTTGCGGTACGCCACACCCCTCCCGATGAACAGGACCCCTCTTTCGACCGTAGCGCTCCAACACAAGTCCGTTTCCTCCGTTTTGCGGTACGCCACACCCCTCCCGATCAACAGGACCCCCGTTTCGACCATAGGAGGCCCGTTTCCTCCGTTTTGCAGTACGCCAGACCCCTCCCGATGAACAGGATCCCGTTTCAAACGTGGCCGGTCGAACACAAGGCCGTTTCCTCCGTTCTGCGGTACGCCAGGCCTCGTTTCCATCGGCTGTTCCGTCCAAGCCCTCCCGATGAACACGACGACGCATTCCGTTACGACCCAGCCGGTTGGCTCCCCATGAACACGACGACGACGCTGTTTCTCCGTTCCGACCCAGCCATGTACACGAGCCCTGGCCGTACGTATGCGCGGGTAGGCGTTCGAGACCCTGCCCGTATGTACGTACATGGCCGTATTTTCTTTCTTGCATACTGGCCGCTGTACGTACTTGTACATGCTACGTGCGCGCCTCTACTACGACACGTGCGCGCCTCTACATCAACCAGTATGTACGTACACGTTCGCGACCATAATGACAATGCTACGTACGCTTCGACCAGGTGGGTCCCGACTGTTAGGCACTTCCTTGCCTGCGAAGATGTAGCTGGTGGGTCCCAGTAGTCAGGGGGGCGAATCATTTTTTTTGCCCGGACGCACTTCCTTGCATGCGAAGATGTAGCTAGTGGGTCCCAGCAATCAGGGGGAAACGTTTTTTTCGCGAAATACAGTGGCCCATCCAGTGGGTCCCAGCTGTCAGGTGGAGGAATCATTATTTTCCGCGTAATAAGGAGGCACTTCCTTGCTGCGGCCGTGGACCCAGCTGTCAGCCTCTCCACGTACAGTCCACATCCGATGGAAGTCATTCCTTGACCACGTTGACCACGCCGCGCCGAGAGCACCAGGGCGGTGGACGACGGCGAGGCCTAGGAAGGGGACGACGGGGAGCCGAGGAAGATGCGGCAGTCGAAGCCCGCGCGGAGAGGAGTACGAGGGTTCACTGGTTCGGCTCCGGTGTGAGGCTGCCGTCGCTGCAGGGCCTGGCCAGCGGTGGGAATACTAGGGAGCGGTGAGGCCTCCGCGGAAGCACAGCCGGCCACGGCAGGCAGGAGCACGCGGCACGACCGGCGCTGCTTTGGGTGGCTGGAGCAAGAAGACCAGAGGTTGAAGAAGCACTACGGCCGTTGGATGGACATCGTACTGTCACTGGAGCTAGAATCGTTCATATTGACTAAAGTTGACAAAGGCCCCCGTCCCAGTCAACTTAGTAGGCCCACAAGTCAGCCTCCCACCATGGTGGGTCCCAGCTAGCAGGGGAGTATTCTTTTTTTGTGCGTAATAAGGAGGCACTTCCTTGCGTGCGAAGATATAGCTGGTGGGTCCGAGCTGTCAGCGGCGGTAACATTTTTTCACGCAATACAGAGGCCCTTTCGGTGGGTCCCTGATGTCAGGTGGAGGAATCATTATTTTGCGCGTAATAAGGAGGCATTTCCTTGCGTGCGGCCGTGGACCCAGCTGTCGGCCTCTCCACGTACAGTCCACTTCAGATGCATGTCGGTCATTGACCACATTGACCAGGCCGCGCTGAGAGCACCAGGGCGGTGGACAACGGCGAGGCCTAGGAAGGGAACGACACAGAGGCAGGGAAGACCCGGCAGTTGTTTCCCACGCGGAAGGGAGTACGACTGTACGACTGTTTACTGGTTTGTCTGCCGTCGCCGGAGAATAACAGCAGGTGTGGGTGAGTAGAGGGATGGCTAGGCCAGCGATGGGAGTACGGTGGGGCGGTGAGGCCTGCGCGACAGCAGAGCCGGCCGCAGGAAGGAGGGAGCAGGTAGTCCCGCCGGCGCTTGTTTGAGCAGCTGGAGCAGGAAGAGCAGAGATTGAATAAGCACGACGGCCGTTGGATGGCCATCCAACAGTCACTGTTTGTGCGTCAACCTTTTTTTAGGAAAGCCTCAAATCTGTGGAAAACAGCATACAGCCCATCTGCCATTATTTCTAATAATATACAGCCCATTTGCTAATTATTAAGGTTTTTTTTGGAGCCCATATTCTTTTTGTTAGCATTACAGCCCATATTGTGGCCACGGTTAAAAAATTGTACGAAATTTTCCATATTTCGGTGCGGTCCGAAATGTTTTTAATCCTGATATTTTGACTCACATTCAAACTAATTTTAAAAATAAATGTATATCGATATAAAATCCAACAAATTCTCCATGCATAAAAATTAATGTAATTTAAAATCTCAAAATGAAAAAAAAGATATTTGAAACTAATTGCCGGTTTGATGTGTTTTAAAAATGTACAGCCTATTTCTCATTACTGGTGGGCCATTTTCTCGGCTAGCCGAATGAAAGCTCTCCCCGTCTTGAAAGATTTGCAGCCCAACAGGCCTGACAAAGCGACTTACTTGGCAAATCACAAAAAAACTGGGCTGTGGCCGTGGACCCAGGTGTCAGCCTCTCCACGTACAGTACTCTTCCGATGGAAGTCGTTCCTTGACCACGTTGACCACGCCGCGTGGAGAGCACCACGGCGGTGGACGACGGCGAGGCCTAGGAAGGGGACGATGCGGAGCCGGGGAAGACGCGGCAGTGGAAGCCCGCGCGGAGAGGAGTACGAGGGTTCACTGGTTCGGCTGCGGTGTGAGGCTGCCGTCGCCGCAGGGCCTGGCCAGCGGAGGGAATAGTAGGGGGCCGTGAGGCCTCTGCGGCAGCACAGGCGGCCACAGGAGGCAGGAGCATGCGGCACGACCGGCGCTGGTTTGGGCGGCTGGAGCAAGAAGACCGGAGGTTGAAGAAGCACTACGGCCATTGGATGGACATCGTACTATCGCTGGAGCTAGAATCGTTCATATTGACTAAAGTTGACAAAGGCCCCCGTCCCAGTCAACTTAGTAGGCCCACAAGTCAGCCTCCCACCATGGTGGGTCCCAGCTAGCAGGGGGAGTATTCATTTTTTTGTGCGTAATAAGGAGGCACTTCCTTGCGTGCGAAGATATACCTGGTGGGTCTCAGCTGTCAGCGGCGGTAATGTTTTTTCGCGAAATACAGAGGCCCTTTCGGTGGGTCCCTGATGTCAGGTGGAGGAATCATTATTTTGCGCGTAATAAGGAGGCATTTCCTTGCGTGCGGACGTGGACCCAGCTGTCGGCCTCTCCACGTACAGTCCACTTCAGATGCATGTCGGTCATTGACCACATTGACCAGGCCGCGCCGAGAGCACCAGGGCGGTGGACAACGGCGAGGCCTAGGAAGGGAACGACACAGAGGCAGGGAAGACTCGGCAGTTGTTTCCCACGCGGAAGGGAGTACGACTGTACGACGGTTTACTGGTTCGTCTGCCGTCGCCGGAGAATAACAGCAGGTGTGGGTGAGTAGAGGGATGGCTAGGCCAGCGATGGGAGTACGGTGGGGCGGTGAGGCCTGCGCGACAGCAGAGCCGGCCGAAGGAAGGAGGGAGCAGGTAGTCCCGCCGGCGCTTGTTTGAGCAGCTGGAGCAGGAAGAGCAGAGATTGAATAAGCACGACGGCCGTTGGATGGCCATCCAACAGTCACTGTTTGTGCGTCAACCTTTTTTTAGGAAAGCCTCAAATCTGTGGAAAATAACATACAGCCCATCTGCCATTATTTCTAATAATATACAGCCCATTTGCTAATTATTAAGGTTTTTTTTGGAGCCCATATTCTTTTTGTTAGCATTACAGCCCATATTGTGGCCACGGTTAAAAAATTATACGAAATTTTCCATATTTCGGTGCGGTCCGAAATGTTTTTAATCCTGATATTTCGACTCACATTCAAACTAATTTTAAAAATAAATGTATATCAATATAAAATCCAACAAATTCTCCATGCATAAAAATTAATGTAATTTAAAATCTCAAAATGAAAAAAAAAGATATTTGAAACTAATTGCCGGTTTGATGTGTTTTAAAAATGTACAACCTATTTCTCATTACTGGTGGGCCATTTTCTCGGCCAGCCGAATGAAAGCTCTCCCCGTCTTGAAAGATTTGCAGCCCAACAGGACTGACAAAGCGACTTACTTGGCAAATCACAAAAAACTGGGCTGTGGCCGTGGACCCAGGTGTCAGCCTCTCCACGTACAGTACTCTTCCGATGGAAGTCGTTCCTTGACCACGTTGACCACGCCGCGTGGAGAGCACCATGGCGGTGGACGACGGCGAGGCCTAGGAAGGGGACGATGCGGAGCTGGGGAAGACGCGGCAGTGGAAGCCCGCGCGGAGAGGAGTACGAGGGTTCACTGGTTTGGCTGCGGTGTGAGGCTGCCGTCGCCGCAGGGCCTGGCCAGCGGAGGGAATAGTAGGGGGCCGTGAGGCCTCCGCGGCAGCACAGGCGGCCACGGGTGGCAGGAGCATGCGGCACGACCGGCGCTGGTTTGGGCGGCTGGAGCAAGAAGACCGGAGGTTGAAGAAGCACTACGGCCATTGGATGGACATCGTACTGTCGCTGGAGCTAGAATCATTCATATTGACTAAAGTTGAAAAAGGCCCCCGTCCCAGTCAACTTAGTAGGCCCACAAGTCAGCCTCCCACCATGGTGGGTCCCAGCTAGCAGGGGGAGTATTCATTTTTTTGTGCGTAATAAGGAGGCACTTCCTTGCGTGCGAAGATATACCTGGTGGGTCTCAGCTGTCAGCGGCGGTAATGTTTTTTCGCGAAATACAGAGGCCCTTTCGGTGGGTCCCTGATGTCAGGTGGAGGAATCATTATTTTGTGCGTAATAAGGAGGCATTTCCTTGCATGCGGCCGTGGACCCAGCTGTCGGCCTCTCCACGTACAGTCCACTTCAGATGCATGCCGGTCGTTGACCACGTTAACCAGGCCGCGTCGAGAGCACCAGGGCGGTGGACGACGGCGAGGCCTAGGAAGGGAACAACACGGAGGCAGGGAAGACTCGGTAGTTGTTTCCCATGCGGAGGGGAGTACGACTGTACAAGGGTTTACTGGTTCGTCTACCGTCGCCGGAGAATAACAGCAGGTGTGGGTGAGTAGAGGGATGGCTAGGCCAGCGATGGGAGTACGGTGGGGCGGTGAGGCCTGCGCGGCAGTAGAGCCGGCCGCGGGGAGGAGGGAGCAGGCAATCCCGCCGGCGCTTGTTTGAGCGGCTAGAGCAGGAAGAGCAGAGATTGAAGAAGCACGACGGCCGTTGGATGGCCATCCAACAGTCACTGCTTGTGCGTCAACCTTTTTTTAGGAAAGCCTCAAATCTGTGGAAAACAGCATACAACCCATCTGCCATTATTTCTAATAATTTACAGGCCATTTACTAATTATTAAGGTTTTTTTTGGAGCCCATATTCTTTTTGTTAGCATTACAGCCCATATTGTGGCCACGGTTAAAAAATTATACGAAATTTTGCATATTTCGGTGCAGTCCGAACTGTTTTTAATCCCGAAATTTTGACTCACATTCAAACTGATTTTAAAAATAAATGTATATCAATATAAAATCCTACAAATTCTCCACGCATAAAAATTAATGTAATTTAAAATGTCGAAATGAAAAAAAAAGATATTTGAAACTAATTGCCGGTTTGATGTGTTTTAAAAATGTACAACCCATTTCTCATTACTGATGGGCCATTTTCTCGGCCAGCCGAATGAAAGCTCTCCTCGTCTTGAAAGATTTGCAGCCCAACAGGCCTGACAAAGCGACTTACTCGGCAAATCACAAAAAACTGGGCTGTGGCCATGGACCCAGTTGTTAGCCTCTCCACGTACAGTACTCTTCCGATGGAAGTCGTTCCTTGACCACCTTGACCACGCCGCGCGGAGAGCACCACGGCGGTGGACGACGGCAAGGCCTAGGAAGGGGACGACGCGGAGCCGAGGAAGACGCGGCAGTGGAAGCCCGCGCGGAGAGGAGTACGAGGGTTCACTGGTTCGGCTGCGGTGTGAGGCTGCCGTCGCCACAGGGCCTGGCCAGTGGTGGTAATAGTAGGGGGTGGTGAGGCCTCCGCGGCAGCACAGACGACCACGGGAGGCAGGAGCATGCAGCACGACCGGCGCTGCTTTGGGCGGCTGGAGCAAAAAGACCAGAGGTTGAAGAAGCACTACGGGCGTTGGATGGACATCGTACGGTCACTGGAGCTAGAATCGTTCATATTGACTAAAGTTGACAAAGGCCCCCATCCCAGTCAACTTAGTAGGCCCACAAGTCAGCCTCCCACCATGGTGGGTCCCAGCTAGCAGGGGGAGTATTCATTTTTTTTGTGCGTAATAAGGAGGCACTTCCTTGCGTGCAAAGATATAGCTGGTCGGTCCGAGCTGTCAGCGGCGGTAACGTCTTTTCGCGAAATACAGAGGCCCTTTCGGTGGGTCCCTGATGTCACGTGGACGAATCATTATTTTGCGCATAATAAGGAGGCATTTCCTTGCGTGCGGCCGTGGACCCAGCTGTCGGCCTCTCCACTTACAGTCCACTTCAGATGCATGTCGGTCGTTGACCACGTTGACAAGGCCGCGCCGAGAGCACCAGGGCGGTGGACGACGGCGAGGCCTAGGAAGGGAACGACACAGAGGCAGGGAAGACTCGGCAGTTGTTTCCCACGCGGAGGGGAGTACGACTGTACAAGGGTTTACTGGTTCGTCTACTGTCGCCGGAGAATAACAGCAGGTGTGGGTGAGTAGAGGGATGGCTAGGCCAGCGATGGGAGTATGGTGGGGCGGTGAGGCCTGCGCGGCAGCAGAGCCGGCCGCGGGGAGGAGGGAGCAGGCAGTCCCACCGGCGCTTGTTTGAGCGGCTGGAGCAGGAAGAGCAGAGATTGAAGAAGCACGACGGCCGTTGGATGGCCATCCAACAGTCACTGCTTGTGCATCAACCTTTTTTTAGGAAAGCCTCAAATCTGTGGAAAACAACATACAACCCATCTGCCAATATTTCTAATAATTTACAGCCCATTTGCTAATTATTAAGGTTTTTTTTGGAGCCCATATTCTTTTTGTTAGCATTACAGCCCATATTGTGGCCACGGTTAAAAAATTATACGAAATTTTGCATATTTCGGTGCGGTCCGAACTGTTTTTAATCCCGAAATTTTGACTCACATTCAAACTGATTTTAAAAATAAATGTATATCAATATAAAATTCAACAAATTCTCCACGCATAAAAATTAATGTAATTTAAAATCTCGAAATGAAAAAAAAAGATATTTGAAACTAATTGCCGGTTTGATGTCTTTTAAAAATGTACAGCCCATTTCTCATTACTGATGGGCCATTTTCTCGTCCAGCCGAATGAAAGCTCTCCTTGTCTTGAAAGATTTGTAGCCCAACAGGCCTGACAAAGCGACTTAATTGGCAAATCACAAAAAAATTGGGCTGTGGCCATGGACCCAGCTGTCAGCCTCTCCACGTACAGTACTCTTCTGATGGAAGTCGTTCCTTGACCACGTTGACCACGCCGCGCGGAGAGCACCATGGCGGTGGACGACGGCGAGGCCTAGGAAGGGGACGACGCGGAGCCAGGGTAGACGCGACAGTGGAAGCCCGCGCGGAGAGCAGTACGAGGGTTCACTGGTTCGGCTGCGGTGTGAGGCTGCCGTCGCCGCAGGGCCTGGCCAGCGGTGGGAATAGTAGGGGCGGTGTGGCCTCCGCGGCAGCACAGCCGGCCACGGGAGGCAGGAGCATGCGACATGACCGGCGCTGCTTTGGGCGGCTGGAGCAAGAAGACCAGAGGTTGAAGAAGCACTACGGCCGTTGGATGGACATCGTACGGTCACTGGAGCTAGAATCGTTCATATTGACTAAAGTTGACAAAGGCCCCCGTCCCAGTCAACTTAGTAGGCCCACAAGTCAGCCTCCCACCATGGTGGGTCCCAGCTAGCAGGGGGAGTATTCATTTTTTTGTGCGTAATAAGGAGGCACTTCCTTCAGTGCGAAGATATAGCTGGTGGGTCCAAGCTGTCACAATACAGAGGCCCTTTCGGTGGGTCCCTGATGTCAGGTGGAGGAATCATTATTTTGCGTGTAATAAGGAGGCATTTCCTTGCGTGCGGCCGTGGACCCAGCTGTCGGCCTCTCCACGTACAATCCACTTCAGATGCATGTCGGTCGTTGACCACGTTGACAAGGCCGCGCCGAGAGCACCAGGGCGGTGGACGACAGCGAGGCCTAGGAAGGGAACGACACGGAGGTAGGGAAGACTCGGCAGTTGTTTACCACGCGGAGGGGAGTACGACTGTACGAGGGTTTACTGGTTCGTCTGCCGTCGCTGGAGAACAACAGCAGGTGTGGGTGAGTAGAGGGATGGCTAGGCCAGCGATGGGAGTATGGTGGGGCGGTGAGGCCTGCGCGGCAGCAGAGCCGGCCGCGGGGAGGAGGGAGCAGGCAGTCCCGCCGGCGCTTGTTTGAGCGGCTGGAGCAGGAAGAGCAGAGATTGAAGAAGCACGACGGCCGTTGGATGGCCATCCAACAGTCACTGCTTGTGCGTCAACCTTTTTTTAGGAAAGCCTCAAATATGTGGAAAACAGCATACATCCCATCTGCCATTATTTCTAATAATTTACAGCCCATTTGCTAATTATTAAGGTTTTTTTGGAGCCCATATTCTTTTTGTTAGCATTACAGCCCATATTGTGGCCACGGTTAAAAAATTATACGAAATTTTGCATATTTCGGTGCGGTCCGAATTGTTTTTAATCCCGAAATTTCGACTCACATTCAAACTGATTTTAAAAATAAATGTATATCAATATAAAATCCAACAAATTCTCCACGCATAAAAATTAATGTAATTTAAAATCTCAAAATGAAAAAAAGATATTTGAAACTAATTGCCGGTTTGATGTGTTTTAAAAATGTACATCCCATTTCTCATTACTGATGGGCCATTTTCTCGGCCAGCCGAATGAAAGCTCTCCTCGTCTTGAAAGATTTGCAGCCTAACAGGCCTGACAAAGCGACTTACTTGGCAAATCACAAAAAAAACTGGGCTGTGGCCGTGGACCCAGCTGTCAGCCTCTCCACGTACAGTACTCTTCCGATGGAAGTCGTTCCTTGACCACGTTGACCACGCCGCACGGAGAGCACCACGGCGGTGGACGACGGCGAGGCCTAGGAAGGGGACGACACGGAGCCGGGGAAGACGCGGCAGTGGAAGCCCGCGCGGAGAGGAGTACGAGGGTTCACTGGTTCGGCTGCGATGTGAGGCTGCCGTCGCCGCAGGGCCTGGCCAGCGGTGGGAATAGTAGGGGCGGTGAGGCCTCCGCGGCAGCACAGCCGGCCACGGGAGGCAGGAGCATGCAGCACGACCGGCGCTGCTTTGGGCGGCTGGAGCAAGAAGACCAGAGGTTGAAGAAGCACTACGGCCGTTGGATGGACATCGTACGATCACTGGAGCTAGAATCTTTCATATTGACTAAGTTGACAAAGTCCTTCGTCCCCGTCAACTTAGTAGGCCCACAAGTCAGCCTCCCACCAAGGTGGGTCCCAGCTAGTCGGGGGAGTATTCATTTTTTGGTGCGTAATAAGGAGGCATTTCCGGTGGGTCCGAGCTGACAGCGTGGGGAACGTTTTTTCGCGAAATACGGTGGCCTGTCAGGTGGGTCCCAACAGTCAGGGGGCAAACGTTTTTTTTCGCAAAATACGGTGGCCCGTCCAGTGGGTCCCTGCGGTCAGTTGGAGGAATCATTATTTTCCGCGTAATAAGGAGGCACTTACTTGCTGCGGCCGTGGACCCAGCTGAGACTCTCCATGTATAGTATACTTCCGATGGAAGCCGTTCCTTGACCACGTTGACCTCGCCGCGTTCCATTGCATGCATGCGTCCATGGGCGTGGTGCGTCCCCACTGTCAGCCTCTCACGTACAGTCATCTTCCGATGACTCTCGGTTGTTGACCACGTTGACCACACCGTGCCGAGCGCACCCAGACTGGAACGACCCGGAGATGGGGAAGACGGGGCAGTGGATTCGCAGATGGAGAGGAGTGGGAAACTTCACCGGTTCGGGTGCGCGGCAGCACAGCCGCGGTGCCGCCCATGGGAGACATGAGCAAGAACAGAGGTTGAAGAAGGAGCACGGCTGTTGGATTAACATCCAACGGTCCAGTTGCTAGAATCATTTGTTGATTAAGTTGACAAAGCCGTGCGTACACGTCCGCTTAGTAGGCCCACAAGTCAGTCACCAAATCTGACGGGTCCTAGCTGTCAACGGGATGAATAATTTTTATGCAAAACAAGGAGGCACTTCCTTCCGTGCGAAGATACAGCCGGTGGGTCCCAGCTGTCAGGTGGAGGAAACATTTTTTTCAGCTTAATAAGGAGGAACTTTCCTTGCGTGCGACCAAGGACCTCGTGGGTCCCAGCCGTCAGGCTCTCCATGTACAGTCCTCTTCCGATGACTCTTGTTTGTTGACCACGCCGCACCGAACGCAGCGAGGCGGTGGACAACGGCGAGGCCCCGGACGGGATTGACTCGGAGATGGGAAAACGCGGCAGTGGAGTCGCAGATTGAGAGGAGGAGAAGGGTTATAACTGGTTCTGTTGCGGCGTGGGGCTGTAGTCTATGGAGAATAACAGGAGGTGTCGAGGGGTGGAGGGATAGCTGTTGGGGAACGTAGTAATTTCAAAAAAATTCTACGCACACGCAAGATCATGGTGATGCATAGCAACGAGAGGGGAGAGTGTTGTCCACGTACCCTCGTAGACCGAAAGCGGAAGCGTTAACACAACGCGGTTGATGTAGTCGTACGTCTTCACGATCCGACCGATCAAGTACCGAACGCACGGCACCTCCGAGTTCAGCACACGTTCAGCTCGATGACGTCCCTCGAACTCCGATCCAGCCGAGTGTTGAGGGAGAGTTTCCTCAGCACGACGGCGTGGTGACGATGATGATGTTCCACCGACGCAGGGCTTCGCCTAAGCTCCGCAACGATATTATCGAGGTGTAATATGGTGGAGGGGGCACCGCACACGGCTAAAAGATCGTAGATCAATTGTGTGTCTAGAGGTGCCCCCCTGCCCCCGTATATAAAGGTGCAAGGGGGAGGCCGCCGGCCAAGGAGGTGTGGCGCGCCAGGAGGAGTCCTACTCCTACCGGGAGTAGGACTCCCCCCTTTTTCCATGTTGGACTAGGAGTGGAAGGGGGAAGAGGTGGAGGGGAGGAAGGAAGGGGGGGCGCCGCCCCCTCTCCTTGTCCTATTCGGACTGGGGGGAAGGGGGGCGCGGCCCTGCCCTGGCCTCCTCTCCTCTCTTCCACCTAGGCCCACTAAGGCCCATTAAGTTACCAGGGGGTTCCAGTAACCTCCCGGTACTCCGGAAAAATCCCGATTTCACCCGGAACACTTCCGATGTCCAAACATAGGCTTCCAATATATCAATATTTACGTCTCGACCATTTCGAGACTCCTCGTCATGTCCGTGATCACATCCGGGACTCCGAACAACCTTTGGTACATCAAAACATATAAACTCATAATATAACTGTCATCGTAACGTTAAGCGTGCGGACCCTACGGGTTCGAGAACTATGTAGACATGACCGAGACACCTCTCCGGTCAATAACCAATAGCGGAACCTGGATGCTCATATTGGTTCCTACATATTCTACGAAGATCTTTATCGGTCAGACCGCATAACAACATACGTTGTTCCCTTTGTCATCGGTATGTTACTTGCCCGAGATTCGATCGTCGGTATCTCGATACCTAGTTCAATCTCGTTACCGGCAAGTCTCTTTACTCGTTCTGTAATACATCATCCCATAACTAACTCATTAGTCACAATGCTTGCAAGGCTTAAAGTGATGTGTATTACTGAGTGGGCCCAGAGATACCTCTCCGACAATCGGAGTGACAAATCCTAATCTCGAAATACGCCAACCCAACAAGTACCTTTGGAGACACCTGTAGAGCACCTTTATAATCACCCAGTTACGTTGTGACGTTTGGTAGCACACAAAGTGTTCCTCCGGTAAACGGGAGTTGCATAATCTCATAGTCATAGGAACATGTATAAGTCACGAAGAAAGCAATAGCAACATACTAAATGATCGAGTGCTAAGCTAACGGAATGGGTCAAGTCAATCACGTCATTCTCCTAATGAGGTGATCCCGTTAATCAAATGACAACTCATGTCTATGGCTAGGAAACATAACCATCTTTGATTAACGAGCTAGTCAAGTAGAGGCATACTAGTGACACTCTGTTTGTCTATGTATTCACACATGTATTATGTTTCCGGTTAATACAATTCTAGCATGAATAATAAACATTTATCATGATATAAGGAAATAAATAATACTTTATTATTGCCTCTAGGGCATATTTCCTTCAGTCTCCCACTTGCACTAGAGTCAATAATCTAGATTACACAGTAATGATTCTTACACCCATGGAGTCTTGGTGCTGATCATGTTTTGCTCGTGGAACAGGCTTAGTCAACGTGTCTGCAACATTCAGATCCGTATGTATCTTGCAAATTTCTATGTCTCCCACCTGGACTAAATCCCGGATGGAATTGAAGCGTCTTTTGATGTGCTTGGTTCTCTTGTGAAATCTGGATTCCTTTGCTAAGGCAATTGCACCAGTATTGTCACAAAAGATTTTCATTGGTCCCGATGCACTAGGTAAGACACCTAGATCGGATATGAACTCCTTCATCCAGACTCCTTCATTTGCTGCTTCCGAAGCAGCTATGTACTCCGCTTCACACGTAGATCCCGCCATGACAGTTTGCTTAGAACTGCACCAACTGACAGCTCCACCGTTCAATGTAAATACGTATCCGGTTTGCGATTTAGAATCGTCCGGATCAGTGTCAAAGCTTGCATCAACGTAACCATTTACGATGAGCTCCTTGTCACCTCCATAAACGAGAAACATATCCTTAGTCCTTTTCAGGTATTTCAGGATGTTTTTGACCGCTGTCCAGTGATCCACTCCTGGATTACTTTGGTACCTCCCTGCTAAACTTATAGCAAGGCACACATCAGGTCTGGTACACAGCATAGTATACATGATAGAGCCTATGGCTGAAGCATAGGGAACATCTTTCATCTTCTCTCTATCTTCTGAAGTGGTCGGGCATTGAGTCTTACTCAATCTCACACCTTGTAGTACAGGCAAGAACCCTTTCTTTGCTTGATCCATTTTGAACTTCTTCAAAACTTTTTCAAGGTATGTGCTTTGGGAAAGTCCAATTAAGCGTCTTGATCTATCTCTATAGATCTTAATGCCTAATATATATGCAGCTTCACCGAGGTCTTTCATTGAAAAACTTTTATTCAAGTATCCCTTTATGCTATCCAGAAATTCTATATCATTTCCAATCAGCAATATGTCATCCACATATAATATCAGAAATGCTACTGAGCTCCCACTCACTTTCTTGTAAATACAGGCTTCTCCAAAAGTCTGTATAAAACCAAATGCTTTGATCACACTATCAAAGCGTTTATTCCAACTCCGAGAGGCTTGCACCAGTCCATAAATGGATCGCTGGAGCTTGCACACTTTGTTAGCTCCCTTTGGATCGATAAAACCTTCCGGTTGCATCATATACAACTCTTCTTCCAGAAATCCATTCAGGAATACAGTTTTTACATCCATTTGCCAAATTTCATAATCATAAAATGTGGCAATTGCTAACATGATTCGGACAGACTTAAGCATCGCTACGGGTGAGAAGGTCTCATCGTAGTCAATCCCTTGAACTTGTCGAAAACCTTTCTCAACAAGTCGAGCTTTATAGACAGTAACATTACCGTCAGCGTCAGTCTTCTTCTTGAAGATCCATTTATTTTCAATGGCTTGCCGATCATCGGGCAAGTCAACCAAAGTCCATACTTTGTTCTCATACATGGATCCCATCTCAGATTTCATGGCCTCAAGCCATTTTGCGGAATCTGGGCTCACCATTGCTTCTTCATAGTTCGTAGGTTCGTCATGGTCTAGTAACATAACCTCCAGAATAGGATTACCGTACCACTCTGGTGCGGATCTTAATTTGGTTGACCTACGAGGTTCAGTAATAACTTGATCTGAAGTTTCATGATCATTATCATTAACTTCCCACTAATTGGCGTAGGTGTCGCAGAAACTGGTTTCTGTGATGATCTACTTTCCAATAAGGGAGCAGGTACAGTTACCTCATCAAGTTCTACTTTCCTCCCACTCACTTGTTTCGAGAGAAACTCCTTCTCTAGAAAGGATCCATTCTTAGCAACGAATGTCTTGCCTTCGGATCTGTGATAGAAGGTGTACCCAACAGTCTCCTTTGGGTATCCTATGAAGACACATTTCTCCGATTTAGGTTCGAGCTTATCAGGTTGAAGTTTCTTCACATAAGCATCGCAACCCCAAACTTTAAGATACGACAACTTTGGTTTCTTGCCAAACCATAGTTCATAAGGTGTCGTTTCAACGGGTTTTGATGGTGCCCTATTTAGAGTGAATGCAGCCGTCTCTAAAGCATAACCCCAAAACGATAGCGGTAAATCAGTAAGAGACATCATAGATCGCACCATATCTAGTAAAGTATGATTACGACGTTCGGACACACCATTACGCTGTGGTGTTCCGGGTGGCGTGAGTTGCGAAACTATTCCGCATTGTTTCAAATCTAGGCCAAACTCGTAACTCAAATATTCTCCTCCACGATCTGATCGTAGAAACTTTATTTTCTTGTTACGATGATTTTCAACTTCACTCTGAAATTCTTTGAACTTTTCAAATGTTTCAGACTTATGTTTCATTAAGTAGATATACCCATATCTGCTCAAATCATCTGTGAAGGTGAGAAAATAACGATATCCGCCACGAGCCTCAATATTCATCGGACCACATACATCTGTATGTATGATTTCCAATAAATCTGTTGCTCTCTCCATAATTCCGGAGAACGGTGTTTTAGTCATCTTGCCCATGAGGCACGGTTCGCAAGTACCAAGTGATTCATAATCAAGTGATTCCAAAAGTCCATCAGTATGGAGTTTCTTCATGCGCTTTACACCGATATGACCCAAACGGCAGTGCCACAAATAAGTTGCACTGTCATTATCAACTCTGCATCTTTTGGCTTCGACATTATGAATATGTGTGTCACTACTATCGAGATTCATTAAAAATAGACCACTCTTCAAGGGTGCATGACCATAAAAGATATTATTCATATAAATAGAACAACCATTATTCTCTGATTTAAATGAATAACCGTCTCGCATTAAACAAGATCCAGATATAATGTTCATGCTTAACGCTGGCACCAAATAACAATTATTTAGGTCTAAAACTAATCCCGAAGGTAGATGTAGAGGTAGCGTGCCGACCGCGATCACATCGACTTTGGAACCATTTCCCACGCGCATCGTCACCTCGTCCTTAGCCAATCTTCGCTTAATCCGTAGCCCCTGTTTCGAGTTGCAAATATTAGCAACAGAACCAGTATCAAATACCCAGGTGCTACTGCAAGCATTAGTAAGGTACACATCAATAACATGTATATCACATATACCTTTGTTAACCTTGCCATCCTTTCCAAATACTTGGGGCAGTTCCGCTTCCAGTGACCAGTCTGCTTGTAGTAGAAGCACTCAGTTTCAGGCTTAGGTCCAGACTTGGGTTTCTTCTCCTGAACAACAACTTGCTTGTTGTTCTTCTTGAATTTCCCTTCTTCTTCCCTTTGCCCTTTTTCTTGAAACTAGTGGTCTTACTGACCATCAACACTTGATGCTCCTTTTTGATTTCTACCTCCGCTGCCTTTAGCATTGCGAAGAGCTCGAGAATTGTCTTATTCATCCCTTGCATGTTATAGTTCATCACGAAGCTCTTGTAGCTTGGTGGCAGTGATTGAAGAATTCTGTCAATGACGCTATCATCCGGAAGATTAACTCCCAGTTGAATCAAGTGATTATTATACCCAGACATTTTGAGTATATGCTCATTGACAGAACTATTCTCTTCCATCTTGCAGCTGTAGAACTTATTGGAGACTTCATATCTCTCAATCCGGGCATTTGCTTGAAATATTAACTTCAACTCCTGGAACATCTCATATGCTCCATGACGTTCAAAACGTCGTTGAAGACCCGGTTCTAAGCCGTAAAGCATGGCACACTGAACTATCGAGTAGTCATCAGCTTTGCTCTGCCAGACGTTCATAACTTCTGGTGTTGCTCTTGCAGGAGGCCTGGCACCTAGCGGTGCTTCCAGGACGTAATTCTTCTGTGCAACAATGAGGATAATCCTCAAGTTACGGACCTAGTCCGTGTAATTGCTACCATCATCTTTCAACTTTGCTTTCTCAAGGAACACATTAAAATTCAACGGAACAACAGCATGGGCCATTTATCTACAATTAACATAGACAAGCAAGATACTATCAGGTACTAAGTTCATGATAAATTCAAGTTCAATTAATCATATTACTTAAGAACTCCCACTTAGATAGACATCCCTCTAATCATCTAAGTGATTACGTGATCCAAATCAATTAAACCATGTCCGATCATCACGTGAGATGGAGTAGTTTCAATGGTGAACATCACTATGTTGATCATATCTACTATATGATTCACGCTCGACCTTTCGGTCTCCGTGTTCCGAGGCCATATCTGCATATGCTAGGCTCGTCAAGTTTAACCTGAGTATTCCGCGTGTGCAACTGTTTTGCACCCGTTGTATTTGAACGTAGAGCCTATCACACCCGATCATCACGTGGTGTCTCAGCACGAAGAACTTTCGCAACGGTGCATACTCAGGGAGAACACTTTTATCTTGAAATTTTAGTGAGAGATCATCTTATAATGCTACTGTCAATCAAAGCAAGATAAGATGCATAAAAGATAAACATCACATGCAATCAATATCAGTGATATGATATGGCGATCATCATCTTGTGCTTGTGATCTCCATCTCCGAAGCACCGTCATGATCACCATCGTCACCGGCTCGACACCTTGATCTCCATCGTAGCATCGTTGTCGTCTCGCCAACTATTGCTTTTACGACTATCGCTACCGCTTAGTGATAAAGTAAAACAATTACATGGCGATTGCATTGCATACAATAAAGCGACAACCATATGGCTCCTGCCAGTTGCCGATAACTCGGTTACAAAACTTGATCATCTCATACAATAAAATATAGCATCATGTCTTGACCATATCACATCACAACATGCCCTGCAAAAACAAGTTAGACGTCCTCTACTTTGTTGTTGCAAGTTTTACGTGGCTGCTACGGGCTTAGCAAGAACCGTTCTTACCTACGCATCAAAACCACAATGATAGTTTGTCAAGTTGGTGCTGTTTTAACCTTCGCAAGGACCGGGCGTAGCCACACTCGGTTCAACTAAAGTGAGAGAGACAGGCACCCGCCAGTCACCTTTAAGCAACGAGTGCTCGCAACGGTGAAACCAGTCTCGCGTAAGCGTACGCGTAATGTCGGTCCGGGCCGCTTCATCTTACAATACCGCTGAACCAAAGTATGACATGCTGGTAAGCAGTATGACTTATATCGCCCACAACTCACTTGTGTTCTACTCGTGCATAACATCAACGCATAAAACCAGGCTCGGATGCCACTGTTGGGGAACATAGTAATTTCAAAAAAATTCTACACATACGCAAGATCATGGGGATGCATAGCAACGAGAGGGGAGAGTGTTGTCCACGTACCCTCGTAGACCGAAAGCGGAAGCGTTAACACAACGCGGTTGATGTAGTCGTACGTCTTCACTATCCGACCGATCAAGTACCGAACGCACGGCACCTCCGAGTTCAGCACACGTTCAGCTCGATGACGTCCCTCGAACTCTGATCCAGCCGAGTGTTGAGGGAGAGTTTCGTCAGCACGACGGCGTGGTGACGATGATGATGTTCTACCGACGCAGGGCTTCGCCTAAGCTCCGCAACGATATTATCGAGCTGTAATATGGTGGAGGGGGGCACCGCACACGGCTAAAAGATCGTAGATCAATTGTGTGTCTAGAGGTGCCCCCTGCCCCCGTATATAAAGGTGCAAGGGGGAGGCCGCCGGCCAAGGAGGTGTGGCGCGCCAGGAGGAGTCCTACTCCTACCGGGAGTAGGACTCCCCCCTTTTTCCATGTTGGACTAGGAGTGGAAGGGGGAAGAGGTGGAGGGGAGGAAGGAAGGGGGGCGCCGCCCCCCTCTCCTTGTCCTATTCGGACTAGGGGGGAAGGGGGGCGCGGCCCTGCCCTGGCCTCCTCTCCTCTCTTCCACCTAGGCCCACTAAGGCCCATTAAGTTACCGGGGGGTTCCGGTAACCTCCCGGTACTCCGGAAAAATCCCGATTTCACCCGGAACACTTCCGATGTCCAAACATAGGCTTCCAATATATCAATCTTTACGTCTCGACCATTTCGAGACTCCTCGTCATGTCCGTGATCACATCCGGGACACCGAACAACCTTCGGTACATCAAAACATATAAACTCATAATATAACTGTCATCGTAACGTTAAGCGTGCGGACCCTACGGGTTCGAGAACTATGTAGACATGACCGAGACACCTCTCCGGTCAATAACCAATAGCGGAACCTGGATGCTCATATTGGTTCCTACATATTCTACGAAGATCTTTATCGGTCAGACCGCATAACAACATACGTTGTTCCCTTTGTCATCGGTATGTTACTTGCCCGAGATTCGATCGTCGGTATCTCGATACCTAGTTCAATCTCGTTACCGGCAAGTCTCTTTACTCGTTCCGTAATACAACATCCCGTAACTAACTCATTAGTCACAATGCTTGCAAGGCTTAAAGTGATGTGTATTACTGAGTGGGCCCAGAGATACCTCTCCGACAATCGGAGTGACAAATCCTAATCTCGAAATACGCCAACCCAACAAGTACCTTTGGAGACACTTGTAGAGCACCTTTATAATCACCCAGTTATGTTGTGGAATTTGGTAGCACACAAAGTGTTTCTCCAGTAAACGGGAGTTGCATAATCTCATAGTCATAGGAACATGTATAAGTCATGAAGAAAGCAATAGCAACATACTAAACGATCGAGTGCTAAGCTAACGGAATGGGTCAAGTCAATCACGTCATTCTCCTAATGAGGTGATCCCGTTAATCAAATGACAACTCATGTCTATGGCTAGGAAACATAACCATCTTTGATTAACGAGCTAGTCAAGTGGAGGCATACTAGTGACACTCTGTTTGTCTATGTATTCACACATGTATTATGTTTCCGGTTAATACAATTCTAGCATGAATAATAAACATTTATCATGATATAAGGAAATAAATAATACTTTATTATTGCCTCTAGGGCATATCTCCTTCAATAGCCTGGCCGGCGGTGGGGTAGCGCTTCGCAGCGATGCGTGCTAAGCAGAGCCGCTAGCCGCCGGAGGCCGGACCAGGCGGTCCCGGCGATGCTGGAGGAAGAAGACGGGAGATTGAAGGTGCATGCCGGCCGTTGGATATAAATCCAATGGCTGTGGATGACACAATCATTTGTTGACCAAGTTGACAACGCCCTGCGTAGGCTTCGACCTATTGGCCCACATGTCAGCCTGCAAAAATGTGGCATATATTTAACCCATGTTTTCTAGAATGTACAGTCCATTTGCTGGGCTAGGTGAACAAATAATTTCGCGTCAATCAGACCCATTTATATTTTCTAAGAAAACCCAGCCCATTTGCACTTCCTTGAAATACACGTATTAGGTGGGCTCGTTATATATATAATGTTATGTTAGAAGGAGCAATTAATATCAAACAATAAACCGGAGAGGCACATTATATATATATATATATATAATTAAGAAATTAGCGAGTTATTGCTCAGAATAAAAATGAGCGCGTTATTATTAAATTGGTCCTTAAAATATTCGCAAGCTTTTGCACGCAATCACCAGGATTTTCCTTGCATGTGAGTCAAAAACAACCAGGATTTTCCTTGCCAACTTCCGTTAAACATTTACTTTTATAAGTTAATAACACGTGGGATGTTTTTATAATGTATATACAAGTCTCTATAAAATATACGATAATAGTAATAATATAAATATATATAATGTGGTTAGAAGGGAAAACATAAATTGGACACAGCATTACTTTTATAAGAGACCTGCGTTTTATACCCCACAGTAGGCATACTAACAAGTTCACACACAAATACAACAGAAAAGGTAAACATTCATATCAAACTCAGGTTCACAGGACACGTTCGTATTCATAGCCAACATTCACTATCAACAACTCGAAAGATTCATATATACACAAGCTCAGCATATCTATGCATCCAAATGATTGATAGATCACACGACAATATTCATACATAATTCACAAAAAGATTCAGATATACACATGTTCAGTATGTTTATGCATCCAAATGATTGAGATCACAACCAATATGATCCATGGACGAACTTTAATTACCTAGGGTACAGACTGGTAAATGGTGTTCAATCGGAGGTACTTCTTGCTAAAAATTAGTTCTTGTACGAGTAAACTTTCGAGTACTTAAGAGGCAGCACAGACAATCTGAACTTTGCTTGTAGGTTTATCCTCAAATAGTGGCCTCGTGCCGAGGGAGGTTTGAGCAACTTGGCCACTAATTTCATCCAACTAGTTTACTGGCTCATCTTGGTCCTGTATCTCGCCAAAATTCTACATTGCAGACAAGAAAGGAGGCGGTTGAGAAAATGAAGCACCCAAATTTTTTGTGCAGTTCAACTGAAATGGAGCATCCTTGGCGTGCAGACTGATTAAGTGCCAGATGAATATACGCGTCAACCAACTTGTCTGGAATCTTTAGACTCCATGCCATATAGTTCGCTACCATATGTGCCAATAACCAAAAGGCACAAGTTGGGACCAAAGACTGGACTGCGTTTTTCTGGGCTATGCACCAAGCAATATTTTTGGCGTTCACTCTCCTAATACTTGGAGTTTGACAATTGGTTGACGCCGGTTGATACTCGAATGAATATAGGCACTTCTTGTCAACATCGATGCTTGTCTGAGTGAACTTTGGAGTACATAGCAGCAGCATAAGTACCTGTCCATCTGATCATTTTGTGCAGTTCTACTGAAATCACCCGATGTAATGATTTGCCTGCGAGTTCAGGCTCCAAATTACTCCTTTATGAAATCGGCAAATAGTAGCACAATACCAAATTACCAATACTTATGACAGGCGCAATAATCAGGATAAAGACTAGTACCAACCTGTGTGAGGTAGCATATCAATTACTATTTCCTTTGACTGGTATCCGAGATAAGCCAAGCGATTGACAGCAAAGGAAGAAAGCAAGCGGAGATTAGTGACTGACAGGAAAGGATGGAAGCTGTCGAGGCAATGAAGCACCCAAAGTTTTTGTGCAGTTCCACCAAAATCGAGCATCCCTGTTGGCACATATATTGAGAGAGTGAGATTACTGTAATAGTGGGACTAGTTGATGAAACATACACTAACAAATAGAAGCACCCTCATTATCTTAATGGGTAAAGTTAGCAACATAGTAGTCTTGCTTAAAGAGGGGTATTAGTTTATTTAATCAGTGCCAATTAGCTCAACTCAACACTCAACGCATTGCCATTTATCATAGGTTGCAAAACTTTAACGTGCAAAGATAAAGGAGATACTCATGACAGTAGCACGATACAAATAGAGATGACATCAAACTAATATGGATGAAGGCCTTAGGCCCGTACCAACCTGAGAAAAAAAGCTTATTCATGTAGTCCCATAAGGGATGATAAAGCACTCACTAGAATCACACAATAGTATATATTTTTGTGCACTTCAAATGTATGGTTGAAATCACTCTTGTTTACCAGTGCTGAGATTATATCGAAAGATTATCAAGAACTTCCAGCAGAGTTAAAGCACTGGCTGGGATACAGTTCATTGTATTGTCTTGTGTAGTTCCACTAAAATGTATGATTGGCACAACATGATCCCTGTTTGCACAAGTAGGAACAAGGTGAAACCTTCATTAGCTTAGTGAGAAAGGATAGGAAGACATTAGCATATTACTCAAACAGTAGCATCAAATTCATGATGGACAATACGCAAAACATTGCCTCATTGAACCAATGGCAATAAATTGACATGCAAAACAATAGCACTATTATGTCATGACACTAATAATATTCCCTCCCTGCTCCACCACATGATTCACCTCCATAGATAAACATACACACGTACATGATTCAGCATAGGGTCCTCCTAAAGATTTGTTTAACTCCAACAGGAAAATTAGGCAGTAATAAATTAGTGGTACTTAAGTACTCCTAATTAAGTAAGTGAGACAGCAGAAGTGGAAGGGCTCCCTGGAGGATCGTCTCACATGTAAGGTAGTCATTGCCGGAGCCCTTGAATGGCCTCGACTGAGGCCTCTGGCTTCAGTAAGATCGCCTTGGCACTGTTTATTCTTCTTCTTATTCCTCTTCATGCTATGTTTCTCTTTCTCCTCACCAGTTGGTGAAACCAAGTACATGATTGGCCTTCTAATTCAGAATTGGTTTTGTCAGTGAGAGAGTACAAGTGTACTAGTAAAAAACAGCATTATTTTCTCATGGCAGTCGGAAAATAGAGATGAACACATGCATTAAATATCATGCTTACCTAAAGGAAGGTTATGGCGCCAATATGGATGATGAGGATTGGAACACAGATCTCCCTTTGTGCAGTTCCACCAAAATGAACCAACTGTTCCATTCTGACATTCTAGTTAAACAACACAAAAGTCAGTTCTTTTAAGAAGAGTTTTGTGCAGTGCACCAAAAGATCACAACAGCAACCAGGTGAATTGGATATCCCTGTTTGCACAAAAAGGCACAGAGGAAACAGTCAGAGTCCCAAACAATTACAGGCAAAAACATTTGGCTAAACTTGTCATGGCTTATAACAGTGGCATGGCTTCATTTTTACCAGGGACATTAGATTAAGAATAGGTAAGGCTGCGTTCGGTTCACAGGTTTGGTGCAGGATTTTTGTAGGAACACAATTCCTACGGTATTCTTTCCCTTCCAACAGTTCGGAACACGGGAAAGGTGAATAGTGTTTCATACGAAAGCTGGTCTGGTTGTACTGATTCCATAGGATTAGAAACATCCACGCACTGCTCATTTTTTGGGCGGAAGCCCGAGGCAGGCGCTCGCTGCCATGCGTTAGACAGGTTGCTGTGCTGTGTTGCCGGAATAAAAAAATCAACCTATGTGTGGTACGTGAGGTGAGGACACGAGTAGTCACTGTGCAGCTGAATAAACAAATAGCATCTCATACTGCCAAGCATGCTACTCTAAAAAAAACAAATTTGTACATTTCGTAGTCCATCCGAACACATTCTCTTGAGAGTTTCCTCCGGTTCGTTGTTCCATAGTTTTATACCTACATTCCTTTCCTATTCCTCTATTTTCATCAAGACCTATGTTTTCTGCCCCTTTATTCCGAACGGAGCCTAAATATTTGGTATAAGGGCATGGGACAGTGGGTGCACTAGCAGTCCAGCACCATGTACGTAAACAAGGGCATAAAGTGGTGATTCATAGTTTGTTGCCCCGAGAAACAAACATCCAAGAAACATACCTGGGTTGGTCCCATTTTTGTTCACTCTAGCCACCTACTCCTATGTGTGGATAGCAAATCTAGTCCTGGTCATACCACTGTGTACAGCGTTACCCCTATATTTCCCTTTTCGACCAAGAGACCGGTTGGATGACCAGTCTGTACTACTTTCACTCCCTTTCCTTCTTGTTTGTACCAAGTACGATGTACTCCCTCCGTTCGGAATTACTTGTCGCAGAAATGGATGTATCTAGATGTATTTTAGTTCTAGATACATCCATTTCTGAGACAAGTAATTCTGAACGGAGGGAGTACATACTAAATTCCCCCACCCCCACTTTATTTCTTGTTTGAACCAAGTACTCCCTCCGTCCGGAATTACTTGTCATCAAAATGGATGTGTCTAGAACTAAAATACATCTAGATACATCCATTTCAATGACAAGTATTTTCGGACGGAGGGAGTACAAGATTTGACTCCATGAAGTAGCTTTACCTCTAACAATAGAAGAAGAAAAAATGTGACGTTGGACCATCCGATCAAGAGGGGCTGAGAGGTAGAAAATCATGCACATGCAGCAACGTAGTGAGCTGGGGAAGTAGAGCTAAGGCGGTTTCGAACGAAGATATACCTGAAGGTCGTCGGGATGTGGATAGGTGGGCGGCGGGAGGCCGGATCCGCCCATAGGCAATGACGAAGGGATCGGAGGACCTCCCGCGCCGGCGCTCGGCCAGAGATAACGGTGCTGCCGGCAGTGGGTCTTCTCCCTCGCTGTCGACGACGGCCTAAACCCTGCCCCTCCTCCCCTTCACCGGCGGAGGGGGATACGTCCGGATCTGTAACCAGCGGTGAGGATAGAAAGCCAGTGTTTTTTGAAGGGAGAAAGACAGTGTTACTACCCCTATCTTGTTTAGATCTGAAGAGGATGAGAGTGTGTGAATAGAGCAACCCTAGCAAGCAAGCGCGGAGGCTCCAGCCTATATATACGTAGTGGGGTAGTTTTCCTTTTTCACTCCATCAAAACAATCGTTTAAAATTGTGTACTACTACATGCCAGGTCGCGTTTTTTTAGTTGTCGATTGTTTTTTGAGATAGCTACCCGCTTGTTCCTAGTGGTGTTACGGTGTGCCAGGTCGCACTTTGTATCGTTCAAGTCTGGTACTACAAGTCCCTCCATTAAATGAACAACCAAACCCTCGTAAAAATTGTGAACAAGCCCACGGCTAAAATTAGCGGAAACGTGGGTTGCCCCAACATGCATTATTATTTATATTTTCTACTCCCTCCATTCCTAAATATAAGTCTTTTTTATAAGCCACACCTAAGACAAGAATTTTTTTATTAGCAGTGAACCCCACATGTCATAGACACAAAAATTGTGGCAAGATTCCCTTAGGCAAGCCAAAGTGTGTCTAGCAATTTGAGCAATTCAGGTTAGGCAAGTGTGGCAAGTGTGGGAAAAATAATGTGGCAACATAAGACAAACATAGTCACAATCCAAACAGCCCCGTAATTTTTTGTGACATGCATGAAAATTTGGTTAGTTAAATTTATAGTCAAAATTTGGCAAGGTGCATCAAATCAACACATGCAAGTATCAAAAGGAAAGTCACGGCATGCATGCATGCGTTGTACTCCCTCCGTTTCCAAATATAAGTCTTTTTAGAGATTGCAACAAGTGACTACATACGAAGCAGAATATGTCTACTCCTACATACGAAGTAGCCCATTTTAAATGTGTAAAAAGACTTATATCGAGTGCAGTGCTTTGATGTGTCGCGTCAACTCGTACAAGAGCGAGAAATTTGATTACTACAACGCCCTCTCCCTCGCGGACTGAGCTCCGGTGCCTTAACTGCACCTGCCTTTGGCTGCATGACAGGAGGGCCAACCACCTGTTGGGCCCACCTGTCATAGACGCAAAGGCAGGAGCAGTAAGTAGAAGCTTTCGCTACACGCTATCCCTCCCGCACGAGGTGGACGGACATGCAACAGTGGATTCGATACTGTAGAAGTAGGAGTAACATCATTGTTCGTCTTCTTGAAGAGGCAAAGAGCCAAGCGCAACCCGAACGTGGCAGTTGCGAACGCTCGCGTGGTGCGGTTCCTTGGAGTACTAGCAAGGCTCTTGCATGAGACAAAATTGCTATTGTTTAACAATTAAACTCCATTATCCATTGGTTGATACTCATTCTGCATAGGTCCACACGCTTAGCACCGTTTCCTCCCGGGGTCACCAATGTTTATTTGCTAATTAATAGCATTGCATGCAATGAACTAGCCATTGCAAGTCATTAAAAGCATGCACACCTCTCATCTCTTATTGGTTGATATGTCAAGAAACAAGAAACAAGGTAGAAGTTAATGCACCGCACCTAAGTGTTTTGGGACTATTTGGTTTTCGTAAGATGACTTACACACCTAGACGGAGGGAGTAGTATAGCCCTGTAAACCGGAAAGGAGTATTTGCCTTTCTAGAAATTTCAACAAGTGACTAGACTACATCATGTGCAGTACTCCCTCCTTTCTGGTTTATAGGGCTCAAATCTCAAATCTCATGAACCAAGGCATTTTGCGATTGGAGGAATGTATCTCGTACTTTACAAAACTACCCTAATTAAACTCATGCATTAATTACGCAGTTCTCTCGTTTTCCTCTCCGCCTTGGTCGCGGTGCACAATATTGAGCAGTCCTATATGACTAGCCGCTCTATCTACATGCGGGACATTTCAAAGCATCCGGGACCGCGTGCCATCCACCAAATCACAGCGAGGTGCTACAGTCGAGACTCGCCTGTCACCCCGGTGTGGCCGTCATGACCCGTCATATCACAACACCTTTACCAGCAGTGGTAAGGTGGCCTCCAAGTTGGACTGGACGAAGCAACCATCATTTCACTGGAACGCTCGTTCAAGCCCTTTCTTCCCTTTCTTGAAGAAAACCTCACTCCAGGCTACTCACTTCTGCCATTTTTCTTCTGTACCGACGAAGGAAAGGTGGGCGAATCAGTTATGCTGCTATATTTTCATTCCAAGAATCTTCTTTTTGCGAAGCACCGAACGATTCTCACATCCTATTCTTTTCCTGTTTTCATTGCGATTGTGGTTTCCTTTCGATTTCTTTTTGTTTGTCAGTTCATTGATGGACCCTGGAGCACTAGGCAAAGAGTTGCCGGCGGACAACCCACTGGAGACAGCGATCTCCAGGAAGCGAGCACCGACCAACGAGTTGACCATGTTGGCGGGCCAACCCATGGAGACGAAGAACTCCAAGAAACAAGCATTGGCCAAAGAGTTGAGGACGTTGGCGGACGAACTCCTCAAAGAAAGTTGGAAGAACAGCAAGGGCCCCACCGTGCCTACCCCAGGAACTCTGATTGCCACCTATGTGAGGCTCAAGACCGAGTTTGAGGAGATAGTCGCCATTGAGAAGCAGTATTCCCCTGGCAAGGTGATGGCCCCCATCGAGGACGAGGAGCTGGCCCCCGGAGGGATGAGATCCCCCGGTGAGCTGCACAAGGTAAAAATTAATGGCTTATTACCATAGTTGTGGTTTTTGATTATTTGCAATGTGCTTGCTAATATGTTAGGGTTGTGCAGGTGCCGGTGGACGTCCTTGATGATTCCGATGTCGTGGCCCGTCCTGTTGGCATCGCCCCGGAGATCGATTCTGATGCCGCTGTCCATCCTGTGGACATCGCCCTAGAGATCGATTCCGATGTCGCGGTCAGTCCTGTGGACATCGCCCCAGAAATCGATTCCCATGCCGTTGTCCGTGCTGTGGTCATTGCCCGAGAGATCGATGACAAGAAATAGTTGGTCTCGCTAATCCTTCAGGGTAGTTTGCATTGCCCTGTGTTTAATTACCAGAACGATGCGTGTTATCAAACCATCTTAGGGCTAGTGCACTGTCTTGTGTGGGCGGATCTTGCTACTTTTGTTTGATAGTGAATCATGCGATGAATCATGCGAACCCTCTCCGAGTTATGGAAACAGATGTATCCTCACCAGCTTTTGATGTAATATATGGCATGCTTAGATGTAAGTTTGAACTGTTTGTCATATCAGCAAGGCTTGTTTGATGATTCTTGGTGTTAGTAGGCTAGCTACCGTGCGAGCTATAGTACTTGCAAAACACTCACCGAAGAGAAACGTTGGGGCTGATGAGCTCGTGGTACGCTTATACTTATCCCTCGTTGATCGACCAATAGCCCTAGCTCCTAAAATTGTAGGCTTAGCGATCGATCAGACTATAGTCGACATACATTCAGGCCTCATTTGGTTCATAGGGTAGGAAAATCGTAGCAAAAGTACAGAGAACGTGCAACACAAAATCATAGCAGTGCAGAGACGTACTCCCTCCGTTCCAAAATAGATGACCTAGGCGGGCTAGTTTGGCCTAGTACAGTGCCGTCCAGTCTTCGCGTGTGGTAGCAGTATTGCGGGTACATTAAGTTTTCTTGAAGAAGCGGAATTCAACGAAGTCATGATGGTTCCTTCGCCCAAACAGCATACAGTGGGAAAGGTTGGGCCTACGATACGACCAGGGTAGACAAGGATAATTTTGTGCATGGCAGGTGGACCAGGATGGTCGACATCCCACATGTCGGCGAATGAAAGTATTCTTTCCGATATAGAGGACGAGCAACGAGTATTCATTGTTTATTTTTGATGAAAGCTATTGTCTCCACTGTTACAACGGAGGAGTGTGAAACACGGCAGCCCAGTGAACTTGGCATGTGCACCACTCCCTCCTTCCTCATGTAATGCCCAGGTTACAGCTTTTTCTCACTTTCTCTCTATCTATTTCCTCCCAAATGTTTTTTACCTTTCTTTTTTTAAGACACAATTGTTTTTTATGCCTTTTTTTAGAATTATTATTTTTATACCTAGGAGCACATGTAGAGACGGGCTCTTGCAGAACCCACTCCTTGACTTTGTCAATGCCTCTCTCTCCTCCACATAAGGAGTACTACTTGCTATGCATGCATGCGGCGGGCAGCTGGCGTCTTGAGGGGCCAGGGCTGTGAGAGCGGGCTCCGGAAGCGGTCCGGACTCCAGCATGGCCCACCTCACATTATCACCATATATTTCTTGGAGTCCGTGCGCGGCGGGCGGGCGATCTCTTCTCCCTCCCCCATTTCTCTCTTCTCAGCCGACGCTCACCGAGCGATTCGGCTATTGACGGTTTATTCAATTACGGTCCCACATGTCAGTGAAATTGCAAGACAACGCCTGCCCCCTCTGGTGAGCGGTGTGCGAGCCGGACTATCGGGGTTGCGACGCGTACGAGTCGTAAGTGTGCCGCCTTTTCCTTTAGAACTTGCGGAGCGTAACATTTTCGCGCGATCGATCGCTAGAAATCCACAACAAAATGACGAGGGCGGTGCTTTCCCGCTCGTTAGGCGGGCTAGTTCGAGTGCTATGACGTGCTACAGTGCCGTCCACTTGCTCCATTTTTATGTAAGCAAGAGTTTACACTCTTACGTGGGAGGAGTGCGAAACACCGCGGATCTGATTTTGATCGAGGGATAACTGTTCCCTGCCAAATAATGGAGGATTGTTAGCGATTATAGCATGATAGTTAGGGCATCTCCAGCGCTGGCCCACAAATTTACACCGGCATCTGTCCGAGGACACTGATGGATGCCATCCGATGTTGCCCGCATACCTTTCGACAACTATATGAACTAACTGGGCGAAATTTGTGCAAACAAAGCAAATTTCAAATTAACCGGATGAAATTCATTACATTTCAAAAACTTTTCCTACAAACTGGACGAAATTCATTACATATTTCACACAAACCGTACTAAAACCTACTGTAAACCTAATCTAAACGATCGCCGGCGCCCGACCACCATGTGCGGCCATGAACCCGAGAAAGCCGGCCATTGCCTTTGCCTCCTCCTCATCCGCCTCGATAACCTCCTCCTCCAGAGCGGCGGCGACCTACCGTGTACTACTCTTCCTTGCTGCCGGCTGCGCCCGCGCACGCGCGCCGGCTTCATGGTCGTGGCGGCGGAGGGCGGCCGGGGGGGGTGCCGGCGATCTCCTTCGTTTGCTCCTGCGACAGTACGTCGAAGAGAGCTTTGGAGCGCGCCCGGAGTGGAGCCGCCGATGTCCCTCGTCTGCTCCTGCGACAGTACGTCCAAGAGAGCTTCGGAGCGCCAGGAGGCCATGGTTGAAGTGGTGCCGACAGAAGGAAGGGACCGGAGGAGAATAAGTGTGGGTCTTTGGCTATGGCTGGGAGCTGGGGCTCAAGTTAATATAGCGGGCGAATGGCAATGAGCCACAGCAGACGGATGGACAACTGGCGCCGGAGTAGGTTCGTCGGGCGTGAATGCGGACGCTGCTTCAGTGACTTAACTGCAGATGTGTTTGGGTTACTGACATGTGGGCCCAACGGGCATCTGGCCCGCATGTCAGTGACACACCAATTGCACCTGCAGTTAAGTCCGGTGAATGCGGCATTGACATTCTGGAGAGACGGTGACCGTTTCAGGCGGGAAGCGCGCGCTAGCGATGGAAGGGGTTTCGGTGTGCAGTGGCACTAAGATCGGTCGCTCACGATAGTACATACTCCGTACCATACTACAATAGTACCCTCTCTAGCTTAGGCTGTTTTATAGATTGTCGTTGTGATGGACGATATACATGAGCAAGGCGGTCCGAGTATGACCGTTGGTGTTGAGCCAGGTGAATACATGCTCGGCGTTCGCGTAGGCCTCCATCAAACGTCTAAACAGTAATGTCAGGCACCGCTAGGGCGCGCAGGTGATGGGCTCGTTGTTTGCTTTGCGCCATGAGCAGGACTTTGATTTAGAGGGCGACGTGCATGCATTAGCATGCTTTGACAGCGTGAGCGTGAGTGTCTGACGCGAAGTATTTCATTTTCATTTGGCTGACAAGGGTGCGTTGCAGCGACGAGTCCGTGGTTTGATTCCCCACATACGCATAATTTTGGTTTTTACAGTATTTCTTTCTCCATTGACAGGTAGGCCCGCGTAGATAGATAAAGAACACGAGCTGATGAGGCGCATGCGGACTGTTTGACTGGTCAACCAGACAAATACGGAGCTATACGCTGAGCCAGTGACCGTATAATCACCATATCTCATATACAATGATCAAAGTGAGCTATCAAGACAAGTTTGATGACCGCCAATGCATTTTACTCGGTAATAAATGACCAGGATTGAAGGGGAATCCAAATTTGCTTCGTCTTCTGTCCTTGAGCTCTTGACAAACCAATGCACTATACGGTTGTCCGGCCACTCCACCCCAGAGCGCTCACCAAGCGTCGTTCATGCCACCGCGCCGCACACTAACCGGTAAGGCAGTGATGGCATCCCGCCGCGCCGAGTTCATCGCCGCCCACGACCGCACACAAAATGGTAGGGAAGCGATGGCATCCTGCCGTGCCGAGTTCATCGCCGCTCGCGACCTCACAACTATGTGGGAGGAATTTGAAGATGCCAAGGCCGAATGGGCGGTAGAGCAAGAGGCGGCCAAAGCCGCATAGAGGGAGCGGAAAAGTCAGAAAGCACTCAAGAAAAGAGAGGCCCGCTGCCGCAAGAAAGAAAAGGACGCACGCGCTGCTGCGGAGAGGTCGGCGGAGATCCAAGCACGGTGGGGTGTCGCCGACAAAGCCGGGAAAGAGAACGACGGCGTCTGGCCAGCATGTGAGAAGTAGTAGTACTAGTAGTTAGTGTGTGTGTCTGTGTCTGAGTACGAGCATGTACCAATACTACTAGTTACTACTGTAGTTTTAGAGCAAATTACCAGTACATTAGCCTAGACTAAATGGAAAAATTCCTACCCTAAGCATCAAATGGCATCTCTTTCTCTATAGGAATTGAGATGCATGTCATCTCACTTCCTATGATTTTCATATTCCTATCCTATGAACGAAAGGAGGCCTCTGTTGGAGTAACTACTGTAGCTAGCAGTACTGCTGGTACAGTAGTTTTCTTCAAGAAGCGGAATTCAATGAAGTCATGATGGTTCCTTCATCCGAGCAACTTCAAAGTGGGAAGTGGGCCTGTGATTTGACGGCTCATTAGTCATTGTTACTGCGGCGCGACGACCTGGGTGACTCTCCCTTGGAGTTCTGCGTGCATGGCAAGTGGACCAAGATGGTCGACGTCCCACATGTTGGCGAGCGGAAGTATTCTTTCCGATATCGAGGAGCAAGGAAACCGCGTGGTATAGTATCACTGCTGATTGGTTCGCAAAAAAATAGTATCACTGCCGATTTATAATTATTTTTTATTGCTGATGAATGCTAGCGTTTCAACTCTTACGACGAAGGGTGCCAAACACGGCATGTGCTGGATGTCCCACACGTCAGCGAAAGGAGTGGGACATGAACAGCGTGGTAGAGCCCAGCGTAAAAAAACAGCGTGGTAGAGCCCAGCGTAAAAAAAGCAGCGTGGTAGAGCGTCTCCACTTCTTCCACTTCTGGGTCGGAGACCACACGTAGTAGTACTTAGTGGTATGAACGATACAAAGTGCGACCTGGAGAGAAAGACACGTCTAGTTGGAAGGTCTCGGGGCATACACGTAAACAAATATAAAAGTTAATATGTGCCTCCAACTAATATAGTAGTAGTAGAGTACTTAGGCACGTACTCCATAACATCACCGTGCATTGCACGTACAACATTTAGTGGTAGTACGTAGTAAGAGACAAATGCCGCCCAAGAGTTCCCTTCTCGACCTACTTTTGGGTGTTTGGTAGAGTGTATGGAGGGTGCATGAGTCCACACTAGTTTAGCACAAATACACTAGAAGCATGCATGAAGAGAGCATGCATGAAGAGGGGTGTTGAGTTGAGCATGCATGAAGAGGGAACAACTATGCTGAGACGAGAACGCAACCAAACACACCCTATATGCCACGCATGTTCATACCATTTGTGCCTTTCTACTTCACTTACTGCGCTACATTACTCAGGTTCGTACGTCCACTCCTGGGTACATGTCCGTCTCGTAGTTCCAGTCCCACGTGTTCTTCATATAGATGGAACGATCCTTGCATAACACGTGCAACTTGATGCTAGATGTCTCGCGTGTTGGCAAAAGGATGAATAAAGCTCACGTAAAAAAAATAGAGTGGAAGAACATAGATTCCGGACGACCGAGAAGGAGCAAGGAACCTCGTGGTGGAGCGTCTGCACTCATAATATTTAATATTATTCAGCGATATAAAATTAATCAATCATCTCCACAGTGGACTGGAAGAGTACGAAACACGGCAGCCCAGTGTAGTTACATCATACTAGTACATGGCTAACCCACGCTATCACCATATTTCTTGGCTTCCGTGCGACACCTATCTCTAGTAATCCAGCAGCCTGTATCGCTTCTCCCTCCTCGTCTCTATCAAAGTGCGGTGGGCTGGCGTTTCTGTCGTCTATTGAGGTCGGTTAACTATCACATGTTAGCGACATGCCAAGAGCATTCTAAAAAAAATTCCTTTCACGTTCTGTTTTCAAAAAGAAAAAAAATCCTTTCACGTACGAATTTGCCTGTATGCTTTGAGCAACTTGCATGTCCTATACTGCTCCTGTTTGATACTCTAACTTAGCTAGAGGTTAGACTAACTCATGACTAACCCTGAACTAACTGTAGCCAAAGAGGTGTTTGGGTGACAGGGTTAAATTGAAAATAAATGCACTTCATGCAGAGAGAAAAGTGATTTTTCAGTGGTCCCAATGAGAACTATCTCCAGTTAGCACCTCTTGGGTGGGATAGTTTTTTTGGTGGGTTCGGTGCAACTTGCTCCAATTTAAACCCTCATGCTTGGATACTTTAGGGCTATTTGAGCCCCAACTAGCTCAAACTAACTCTAACCCATGGATCCAAACATGGCCTATGGCCAGTCTCGATGCGAAGCAGTCGCGTGCACCGGGAAGCGGCACTCTCTCGGCCGTCGCGCCACTTCAAAGCCGGCGCCAGTGAGAGGTCGCCTCTGCTCTGGCCTGGCATTAATGCGGCACTAACGCTCCAGGGCGACGCTGACCGTTTCACACGGGAAGCGCGCGCTGGCAAGGGAGTATAGGTTTTGAACCGTTTCAGGTGTAGTACTGGTAGTTTGCAAAACTACTCAATTATTGCACTCAGTTTCCTAAGAAATTGTGGTAAAAAACGTTACTCCACAGCCCGCTTCCCTTCTCCTTCCTCTTCCACCACCCGTGCACGTCCGCGGGAAGCGACCGGTCAACCCTTATATAGGAGTGCTAGCACAAAAAGATGCATGCATGACCACTAAAATTTCCATATTAAAGCGCCGCTCCGGCGGGAGTATGGCGTATGTTGTTACCTTCGGCCCGCCCATGGCTACCGGGCGACGGCGACCAGAGAAGAGGCGGCGGGAGGGGAATGAATGCAGCTACTGTTTGGGTTCGCCTTCCGGCTTAAATAAATGCGCAGCATCACGTGTACCCGCGGGTGCACAAATTGTAACATATGTGTCTGCTTAAGTGGGCGTCACGTAACTGGTGTGTGTGTGAGAGAGATTCTGAGAGACAGAGTGCGTGTGTGCGACTCTACTCTTCGGACATGTACTCAACCT
Source organism: Triticum aestivum (assembly GCF_018294505.1). Lineage (NCBI taxonomy): Eukaryota > Viridiplantae > Streptophyta > Magnoliopsida > Poales > Poaceae > Triticum > Triticum aestivum. Next base: position 402,868,204 of record NC_057814.1, on the reverse strand, counting down.
TTTGCATCGGGATATAAGTATAATGGTATTTACTTTAGCTAGTGATTTACGTGGCCATGTTAACGTGGTTGTGTCAAAAAAATGTCACTTCCTACTCGTGATTTGCGTTATATAATTACAAGCAAGATTCTCGTGCATTGCACGGAACATCAATATGCATTTTTTATAGAACACCTGTTGTGATTGACCCATGCAGGAGTAATCCCATGTGTAAAAACTAATGATATCTCGAGAATTTTATCGGAAAACTGGTATCTCGAGAATGTCATCGAAAAAATGAAAGATGAGAGATAAGGCGAGGAGGAGTGGAGCGTGGTGGTGACTGGTGGTCGGAATGGGCGGAGGCATGGGGATGGACGGCGCCGGCAGGCGACAGCGGCCACCATGCATGCTAGATTGTTCCAGAGACTTATTCCTTTTTTAATTGCTGAGCAATGAGGTTGCGGGAGATAATGATGTGGAGAGAGGTGCGGGTATCTTTTGTAAAATTATCATAGTTTGCTTTCTATCCTCAGATATAGATCATACGGTCTGTATTACAAGATGGCAGGCACACCATCACCGCCAACTCGTTTTTTATAAGGGTACAGATGATAAGTTTGCTGACTACTAAAGTAAAGTGGAATTTGTCCATGTTATGCAAGTAAATAAAGGTGATTGTTTATCATACGGGTAAGGTTGGATGAAGGGTGGTAGGAACAAATGCTCCGCCTAGAGCATGTGTGTGTGAGATGGAGTCTTAGTGTGTGTG